>NW_024426552.1:50839032-50864266 GCF_017311325.1 Ursus maritimus
CAACCAGGAAATAAAAGAAGAAATTAAAAAATACATGGAAACAAACACAAAAACAACAATAATACAGTCATCTGCAGTTATGTTAACTAACTAGAATTTAAATACAAATCTGGAAGAAAAAAGAGACTGTTAATGATAGAGAACAAACTGATGGTTACCAGAGGGGAGAGACATAGGGGGATGTGAAGATCATGCTTTTCCACTGCAATGTTGCTAGTTATAAATTTAAATGGTAGTATAAATGATGATCACTTTTTAGCAGATGATGATGAATGCATTTGCAAATACATGTAAAAAATATCTTTGGGATACTTGTCAGAAGTGTACTGCAACTTTTCGAATGATCATTTGAGTTTTAGATGTCACTAATAGCAGTAGCTGACATTTATTTTATGGTAGTATACTAAGTAGTAATTAATTTCACACAACGACCAGAGGGGTAAGGCCCTACATATCTCAAAATTTTATGGATGAAGAAACTAAGGCAGGGTTGAGTAAAAGTCACATATATGGGAAGTAGTGTAGGGAAACCCAACCAACTCTACGTCACCTCTCAAAAGTACTAAACAGATCTTTTAATAACATATGAATTAAATCTTACTCTAATAAGGACCAGGATAAACCTTTAATAGTTCAACTCAAAACTTAAACATTTATGGTTAGTTTTTCTGCGTACTCAATGTAATTATATTTGCAATCCAGGATTTCATCATTTACATTTAACATTTAATAGAAGTTAATTTTCAGAAGCACCTCCAGAGAGAATGGTCATTTAAAAACCTAACTTTAGGGGTGCCTGGGTGGCGCAGTCGTTAAGCATCTGCCTTCAGCTCAGGGCGTGATCCCAGGGTTCTGGGATCAAGCCCCACATCAGGCTTCTCCACTAGGAGCCTGCTTCTTCCTCTCCCACTCCCCCTGCTTGTGTTCCCTCTCTCGCTGGCTGGCTGTCTCTGTCAAATAAATAAATAAAATCTTTAAAAAAAATAAAAAATAAAAAATAAAATAAAATAAAAACCTAACTTTAAAAAACGTTTTTTAAAATAAAGTGAAATATAATTCATGGACATTTACTGTTTTAAGCAGTACTAGCCTTGGGCAGTAATCACACATTCTTAACTTAAAAGGTTGATTTAGGCTTTAAGGGAAAAACAAGATGACCATTGTTCATGATTATTAATTTGATTAAAACTTTTGAAAAATTGGTTTCATCATGAGCCAGACAACAAATTGACTTATAGAAAAATATTGGCTCCATTTAATATACAAAAAATAAAACCATGTGTATAGTTTTTTGTTTTTCTTAAACCACAGTCTTTTAGAGGCTCGAATTTACAGAGGAACCCTGATGAGTAGCATGTGTTGGATTTAGAAGGCAGGGCTTGGAAAATTATACTACATACACAAACTCCTCCGTATGAAGCAGGATCTGTGTGTACTTATCTTTGATATTATTTTCACAAAGAGACACAGAAGCATGCTTATCGTAATCTTTAGTCCCTATGGTATCGTCAAGTCTTTTCACTGGGTGAGAGTCTTTAGCAGCAGATTTGGTCCGCTATGTCTGACGTACTTTCTTTGTCTTTTGCTCCTCATTCTCTTGCTTCTCCGCGGCACAAAACCCAGCGGAGAAGCATCAGCAGATGACAGCTCAGCCACAGCAATGGCAACTGAGTGCTTAGACGTCATGGCCTCTAAACTCTTCCACAAGCCAATTTTCTTCAAAATTCTCCAATTCTCTGGCCACGTTCAGGGGCAGCTCTTGGGGGACAATATGTAAATAAGAATTTTCAAACCAGCGGCTCTTAGGCCAAATTCAAATACTCAGGTGTTTTTATTTGTTTGTTGTTTGGGTCTTTACCAGGTATTTTATTTTAATTATAATTATTCATTTACTTTTAGATCTTATATACAGAAAATTGGATGATAATACTCTTAATCCATAGTATATTATTATCATATGTCCACGTAGGACTCCTCTTGATTTTTTTAAATTGGTATTTCCCTTTCATTTCCCATAGTTAGTTCTGACTCCCATAACCAAGGCAGGACTCTCATGTGCTTGAGTTATGTTATTTAATAGACATGAAATCTTATAGAAAATTTTGTGGTTTTCTACATGAATACGTTTTTAATTTGTATCAATGAACCTATGCCATAAATCTCATTCCTTTTCTTTTTCTTTAGTCAATACTATATTTTATAAATCTGTGTTGCTCTGTGCCATAAACTATTTTTTATAAATGTTGAATCAGTTCCTAACATTTACAAATTAGAAGATTTGATATGTAAGTGCAGATTATTGGCTTCTCTTTGAGTCTATGTTTCTGAACGGCAAACAATCATAGGAGCTATAATGACGGCTGCTTTTAGAAGGAGCATATACTTTCTATTTTTCCACTGGACCCCAGTCACTCATTACCTGTCTCCTGTAAGCATTTCAATTTGTAGTCCCTAGAAACTGTGAAACTTGAGCGTGACTCATGGGATAGTGTGACCTGTTAAGCTCTTATACTTTCTTTCACTTCTCTCCTCTCTTGTACCTATCATAAGTCTCTAGTTTAACTTCTAACTACCAGTATCTTTTTCTCAGTTATTAACAACTTTTTCTGCAAGGCAAAGAGTGTTTCTATGATTGCTTTCTATTTTCACATTTATTCATAATTTAGCCTTTTCTTTCCATGAGTCTCTTCTACTATTGTTCTTTTTCTTTAAAGATTTATATATTTATTTTAGAGTGAGAGAGAGAGAGAGCACGAGACGGAAAGAGAGAGACAATCTCAAGTGGACTCAGGGGGCTCAATCTCATGACCCTGAGATTATGACCTGAGACAAGAAACCAAGAGTTGGATACTTAACCAACTGTGCCACCCAGGCACCCCTCTTCTACTATGTTCTATGGGAATATGCGTTTCTTTACCTTTACTTTAACTCTAATGTGTGTCCTTTGTCCTTATTTATGAGATGTGACTCTGTAGGTATCATTTGCGTAGGACTTCCTGTTCTATCACTGCTTCTAAAATCAGAATCCTCTACACCCTCACACATATCTCCTCTCTGAAATACTGTATGTTCTGCCTTTTCTCTTCATTCATTCCTTCAGTCAGTCACAAATGTTTATTGAGCTACTGGGTGCTAGAAACATTGTTACAGTTTCTGGGAATGCAGAAATGAACAACAAAAATATCCCCAAACAAAAATATCTTTCTATTTCCATCCTCATGATTCAGAGAACATATCAGTAGTTGGGAATAAGTGTTGGCCCAAATACCATCACTCTCCCATACTCTTAAAAGGTAATAACAACTGGTTCAAAAATGTTTGAATGCACTTTTTGACTTTTGTAATTTTCATCTACTGTTTAAAAATGGATAGAGGACTTGAATAGACATTTTTCTAAAGAAGACATACAGATGGCCAACAGGCACAAGAAAAGATGCTCAACATCACTAACCATAAGCGAAATGTAAATAAAGACCACAATGAGATATCACCTCATACCTGTCAGATTGGCCATTACCAAAAAACCAAAAAAAAATAACAAGTATTGGTGAGGATTTGGAGAAAAAGGAACTCTTGTACACTCCTGGTAGAGATGAAAATTGGTGTAGCCATTGTGGAAAATAGTATGGAGTTTCCTCAAAACATTGAAAATCGAACTATCATACTCTCCAGTAATTTCACGTGTAGGTATTTATCTGAAGAAAACAAAATCACCAGTTTGAAAAAATATATGCATCCTTATATTCATTGCAGCCCTATTTACAATAGCCAAGATATGGAAGCAACCTAAGTGTCCATCAATAGTTAAATAGATAAAAACGATGTAACATATATATACACAATGGAAGATTATTCAGCCAAAAAACAGAATGAAATTTTGCCACTTGCGACAACGTCGATGGACCTATAGGGTATTATGCTAAGTGAAATAAGTCAGAGAAAGACAAATACTGTATGATTTCACTTAAATGTGAAATCTAAAAAACAAAACAAGCAAACAAACAATACAAAAACAGAAACAGACTGATAGATACAGGAAACATGCTGTTGGTTACCACGGTGGGAGTAGTTAGGGGGTCGGCTAAATAATTGAAGAATAATAAGAAGTACAAACTTCTAGTTCTAAAAGAAATAAGTCATGGAGATGTAATGTACAGCACAGGAAATATGGTCAATAGTATTGTAATAACTATGTATGGTGACAGATGGTAACCAGACTTATCGTGGGGATCATTTCATAATGTACAAACATACCGAATCACTATGATGCACACTTGAAACTAATAGGATGTTGTATGTCAATTATACTTCAATTAAAAAAAAAAAGGTTGAAAAGTCACTTACATCTCAACATTTATTAGGATCCTTACTTAGTTTGGAGAATGGTAGGTTTAGACTTAGTTTCAGGTTATTTCATTACAGTTTACTACTATGCCAGCAAAAAGCAGTGAAAATAACAAACTCAGACTAAGGACAAGTGTGAAAACTTCTCTAATGTCTCCTATTTCTTCATGGAGCAAAACCTGAAGTCCGCCGGCCATTGCAGCCAATATGGATTGAGAAGTCCACCAGGTTAGAGGATCCAAGGAGCTGGTTCTGCCATATTTTAAAACACCAGGCTGGGGGAGAAGGTTCCTTGCTTTGCCCCAGTTACCTACCTTTCTGTTCTGTTTCCAATGTGTCACTAGACTCACAGCAGGCCTGGCCATGCTGAGCACAGTAAACAAGAAATTTCTCATCATCAGAACCTTCCATTTTCTCTAGGTGACAGGAAATTTGACTTGAAAGTGTTTGAACTCAAAAGAGAAGGTTGCTGATAAGGAGGCTGTAAAAGAGTGAATGAAATAGTATGACTCCTTCCTGAAGTGGATTAGAAAGAACACAGACGAGAGGGTTATCTGACCATTTGCTTTATGCATGTGGCAATGCAATCCCTGGCCTTCGTCATGCATGATTGGAAGCAGAGTGTTTCCTTTTAAAGCCTTTTGTCACAAAATAATCTCTTCTTTTTACCTGACTCCATATCTGGTTTGTAAAAGTCCAAGGCAACTTCCAAGGTAAGAATAGAATATAGAAAATATAGAACAGATATATTCTATATGTAGAATAGATATTCTATAAGAATAGAACATAGAAAAATGTTATATACCTATGGAAATTTTTTATATATCTATATTAGGTTGGATTTTGATGATTTACTTGGTTACTATTACAGCTTTGATTGGCATGTTTTGTATACGTAATATGTTTCTAATATTTTGAAGTTAATTTCTTTCTTTGTATTGTGAGCATTGTTTAAAGCAAGAAAATTTTAAAAAAATCAATTCAACAATACCACGCATGTCTACCAAATATGCTTGTTCTCAGTTTGTAATTAAATTATACTTATTTATTTTATTTATAAAAATAAAGTTTTGTTTCATGCTAGTTTCAAAGAGACAAGGTACATAAATGAGGTTGCTTTTTATTCGGTGAAGACATATTTATTGACTACCTGCTATTGTCAGGCACTGGACATGTTGTTTCACATATTCTGTTTAAATTAACTTGAGTAAAATTGAAGATGAGATTATTATTCCTATTTTAGATATGAAAGAAACGAATCTCACAAAGACTAAATAACCTGAAAGAGATTATATAGAGCATACATGGCAGAACTGTAATTAAATAATGATATTAAATAAAGCCCACCCTCCAACATACACATTCACTTTGAAGACTAAGCCAACTGTTCAGAACTTGGCAATGAATCTAATTCCAGATCTCATACTTTCCCCACTTTAATAACGATAGTGTTACAAGAAAGAGACAACTTGCCTTGATTCTTTTCCCTAGGGCTGACATGGCAGGGTAGGTTTAGCTAGTTTGATTTGAGAGGCACTAGGAAGAAAGCTTACTCAGACCCAGAGAAGCTCCTGTCCAAATCCTCATCTGAAAGGCCACAATTTAAGATCTATTCCTTTGTTGAGGACTTCTAGGTCTTTTCAAGTCCCTTAGTAATGTCAATATTCCTTGAGTGTTATGCTTTAAGTCAATATCAAAAAAACCATAGAGCATTTGCTGATCCAAACCATTTCCTGGGTGACCACATACCAGAAAGTACAGTCCGTAAGGATTAAGACCAAGGGTGCAGTAGAGGTTTTCCTACGGGAAGGCAGGCAATAGGTAACACTGAGAGAGCCATCCAAATGGCAGCAAATAATAAATTGCACTTAGTCACAGTTTTCTCAAGTTTTATCTGCTCAGAACATAGACAGGCATCAATTCTTTAGGAAAATACTAGGTTTTAATTTGATACTGTCATTTTGCCATAGACATCATTTAAGAAAGTAAATACAGCACCCTACAACATCTTGCTTTAAACAAATTGTTTTAATAAAGCATACCAGCTTTGGATGTGTCACTTGTGTTCTCTTCCAGTCATGTATGTTATCTCAAGGTCAAATGAACCCCAGCAGGGAGGCGACAAATACATAACATTATAAACGACCTCAGGAGAACAGAAAAGAGAATATTAATCAATTTTAAGCACTCCGAGACAGCAGGAACTATTTTGGCTAGATTGCCTGACACTTTTAATGGCATGACTATTTGACAGCTCTTTCAGTCCAGGAGAAGAAAGTTGGACCAAGAGTCAGGGAGGTCATAAGTCAAATCAAAGTCTCAAAGGAGAAATCAAACCCCAGAAGTACTCTGTAAAAAGATGTCCAATATATAGGCATATTACAATGTCTTGTGTTTGATTTTATTTTATTTTATTTTATTTATTTTATTTTATTTTTTTTTAAAGATTTTATTT
The DNA here is from genome assembly GCF_017311325.1 of Ursus maritimus. Lineage (NCBI taxonomy): Eukaryota > Metazoa > Chordata > Mammalia > Carnivora > Ursidae > Ursus > Ursus maritimus. The sequence continues at coordinate 50,845,832 of NW_024426552.1, forward strand.
ATTTATTTGACAGAGACAGCCAGCGAGAGAGGGAACACAAGCAGGGGGAGTGGGAGAGGAAGAAGCAGGCTCCTAGCGGAGGAGCCTGATGTGGGACTCGATCCCAGAACGCTGGGATCATGCCCTGAGCCGAAGGCAGATGCTTAACGACTGCGCCACCCAGGTGCCCCTTGTGTTTGATTTTAAAGTGTTATGCAACTAGCTGTTGAGGATCAGGAATTTCAGTTGAATGAGGACCACGATGATTGGGTAAAAAGAAAGATAAAACTAGAAACACGACTCAAAGCATCTAGTTAATCAGAGACAGCAAAACAAAGTAAGAATTAAATGATAGTTTTTTAAAATTTCCTCATCACTAATGAAAAATACAATGATTAGTATTCTCTGCCGATAGCAAATCCAAGCCGCTATTTATAATATCTAATTCATTTATTCCTTCAACAACACACAAAAACATTAACTCTAGTATAAGACAAGGACTATCAAAGCCACCAGGGTAATCAAAGTATCAGAAGATGAGAGAGATGAGATTGAAAGCCAGACAGAAATGGGAAGCTTACTCCCTGGAGAAGGACACAATATGGGGTCAAGAGAAGAGAAGTAACTGAGTGTCAGGTGCACAAGGATGAATCCCAAGGAGCAGACAAGTGGAGTGGTGAGTTTTGGAGCTTCCTCTGTGAAAACGCAGCATCTGTCTGGTGGCATTTTTGAGGTCTTGCCTGCTGTGGTTACTGGGCTTCCAGATTTGTGGAAGTTATACAATATCCTGCACCAAGGCAGTATACATTAAAGTTTTTTTAAAGTGATTTTGGTCATCACGTATCTGTTCTGTGTGTTAACCCTAGTAATTATCAAATGCTGATCAGAAATGCTGATCATTTTAACAATGTAAATTGGATCATATTCACATTCCTGATGGCAAATGCTTCAAAAGCTTCCCATTTTCCTTGGAATAAAATTCAAACTCTTTAACTCAGCCTTATAGGCCTTATGTCCCTGACTGCCTCCCCATCTTCATTCTCTATCACTCACCCTTGGCTTTCCCTCTGCATGGCCATTAACCCCCCTTTAGTGTCTCCAACGTGCTAGGGCCTTTTCTCTACCAGGAATTGCCACTTTCATGCCCACCCCTCTCCATGTGACCAGCATCTATTCATCTTCGCAATTTGAGTTCAAATGTTCCGTCCTCGAGGAAGCCTCTTCTGATGATCAAGTCTACCATAAATTACTAATTAGTCCTTCATTATTCTCTTTCATTGAACACTGCTCTATTTCTTCATAGCACTATGGCAAATTGAAATTGTATGGTAGTATATAATGAAATTATATTGTACAATACTTAGAGTGTTTTAAGCTCCATAAAGACAGGGATTGTGTTGTTTTCATTTTCAATATAATTCTTGACTTACAAAAGTACTCGACAAATATGTGTTGAAAGAGTGAATAAAGGACAATGAAGAATGACCTTAAAGCATACGGGTAATTAATTATTACATAATACATGCAAGATTTTGGAGCCAAGGTATTACTTTGAACTTAGGGTCTCCGGGGAGAAATAGATACAGCCATTGGTGGTAAACACCTGAGCTAGATTACCTCCAGTTGTCCTTGGCACCCTTGGCATCCTAGGCATCCAGGAAAGCTGTTTCTGGTCCTGGTTGTGTGAACGTGCCCTTTTACTTCTTTGGGCTTCAGGTTCCCAAAGGGTTAAATGAGTGGTTGAACTGGATAGCATTTGTGATTTCTGTATTAGTAATTAAAGAAAATCACATCTTCATGTAGGAATTTTTAGAAAATAATCCTATGAAGCACCAAGGATTTCAGTGCACAGCAGCCTCTAGCTGTATCAAGTTGCTGTCTGAAAGTTAAAGACCCAGGTTCACTTACTCACTTTTCACCCATTCCTTTCACCTAAAGTGCATATCTGATTTCTTTAAGCAGAGACTAGAAACATGTGTGGGCAAGTACTCAAAAAAAAGCAAGCATTTAACTTTCTAAGCACCCTTATCACTCCAACATCTAGGTTTGGCCCAGAATCACAGAACTTAACACAACAGCTGCCTCACTATCACATGTGCATACTGAGTAAGAGAGTTCTGCATTCCAAGAGGCTGTTTCAGAAAGTCAAACATACAGCTGCTCTATCTTCATATGTCACTCCTTCAAGGAAATCATTTTATAGGCTATTCTGGACTTTTTTCTTTTTTTGGTCTGTGCTCACATACTGTAAGTGGATAAAATCCCAAATACACACTCCCATACTTTCCAAATGTGTTTGTTACTGTTAGTTAAGTCTTTTGACTCATTCTGCTAAAGGACGGCACTACCATTTCTCAAAGCATCGGTCTTGCAGAGAACCTGCCAAATTGTCTGGCATCGTTACACAACTACTGTAGATAAAGTTCAATCCATAGCCAGGAAATAACAGCCTTCAACTAAGGTTCACAATGTGAGTCCGGTAGTCAATCTATGATTGAACTCACCTATAATTAACATAAAGAAACTTTCTTAAGTTGAAACATGACTTGCGCTGAGAACCACAAGATGTCACAGACTCATTTTCTAATCTGGGAGAAGGGAATTTTATTTCTAGTTTTTCCTTTCTTGAAAAAGACAAATGATAATACCAGACATGTCTTGGGCTCAGAAATATTAATTATATTTGTGAATTGTTGGGAAAAGCCCTGATATGGCAGATAGATACTTTATGAATATAGAGCTGAAAAAGCACTATGGATATGCTAATAGGTATCTAATAATTATATTTGGAGTGAGACAGTGTCACAGATTCCTATATTAATTATGAGTTGAATTTGAATAAAATAACACTGGAGGTACAATTGGACTTCAGTAAGACCCATGACTTTGGCTTACTGCTCCTTCTGTCTGGAATACCCTTTGCTCTTGTTCTTCCCCATATGAATATCAAACATCAACAGGAACATCAGCTGCTCTGTAGAGCCTCTCTTGACTTTACTTTCCCTAAGCATATTGGCCACTTTCACTACTCCTTTTTCTGTTTCATCTATGCCCGGAACATATGCCTGTTATAAATTTTAGCTGCTTTGTTTCATTGATTCCTTTTTGGCATTAAGTTTCATGAAAGAAGCTATTATCTTATTCAATTTTGTTTACCTTTGACCTAACTTATTACTATATGCTGGGACTAAAGAAAATGAATAAAGTATAGGCCCCACTTTTTAGGAGTGTTCAGTGTGATCAGAACCCTATAAATGTGGTTACTTGACACCTGGTATTAATAGGTTGCCAAAGATTAAAAATTATTTTCAGTGGAAACTGGCCTTGGGGTCTAGGAAAAAATTAAAAAGTAATATGGGTTTTGTTTCCCTTCTGCTTCTCATTCTGTATCTTTCTTCCACCCCTCAGATTCTCAGTCTTCATGTGGCCTTTAGGGATTCAAAATCCTCACAGGAGGTATCTACGCGGTATCTGCCCTTCCCAGCAAAGTCTCATGTCCCTCCAACTTTTTTCTCATTTCAATCCCTCCCCAGTGAAGACTCCATTTTATAAATATTTATGCTGGGTATTTCTCTGGATATCTGAACAAAGTAATGTATATTACACAGTGAGGTCTAAATTATGGATGACTTTTGGGATATCAATAGGAAGATGTTCTAATTAAGAGATGGGTGGGCTTATAGGGAGATATTATTGTTCACTTTGACCTTGATCTACCAAACAAAAACCTATCTACTTAGCTCTCCTTACTTTGGTCCCATGATAGGGTAATGAGTCCCTTAGGCGAGACTCTCACCCCTCTTACATCCAATTTTTTGAAGGGTGAGAAAATACTATCTGGGATTTGGCTAGACAAAGTAACCAGAGATGACTAATTTAAAACTTAGTGTTGTCTATATTTGGCACTAATGTCTATGTTTTTTCTTGTATCCTTGATATTTTTATATATCCTAATGACCCCTCTTTATTTTTGAACAAACATATTTAATATATAATTTATAAGTTTTATTAGAGTAGCTTGTATGGGTTACAAAGAATCTTCTGTATTATACTGAGAATTTTAAGGATTAATTTACCTCCTGAGCCTACTTGTTTATTTTGGCCAATTCATGAATTATACTTTTTACCAGGAATTTAGCAAAGAAAAAAAAGAATGATCCATTAAGGTGTTATTGAAAGACGAGTGAAAAGATAGAAAAACCTTATATCATCCATATTTGAAGTTAGGTCTTAAGTTCCAATGTAAGGTTGTAACCATAAACTGGTTATCCTCTACCCTGCAAAGGTCGGTGACTGGCATTGGGTCAAATACCCTTATGGGACTGTCATAATTGACTGCTGCTGGATCCCCAAATAATTGATTACTTGTTCCATGAAGTCATGAAGTCTTAGCTGACTATAATACTATTTAACGAAACCAGTTATGGCTCATAGCCCTCTATAGCACACTTCCTCTTCACTGAGAGCCTTTATATGCACCCTAAGGTTCAGCCACCCTCAAAAACTTGCCCAAACAAAAGGAGATTGTTTTCCCCCTTAATCCATTGCCCCCATTTTCTTGCTCCTTTCCCTCCTAAGATACATTTTAAGAGATAGTTACCCAAAATCACTATCAGAATCTACTACTTGTTCTTAAGTCAGGAAGACAGGCAAATATCAAAACGGTTTATAGTGAATTGATCTGGGTTTATTCCACTTTATATTATGTCATATATGTTTTCCTATCTTATTTAATGTTCCTATAAAATGACTCCCTTAGCTACCTAATATTCTATTAGTGAAATAGTATGATTTATTTTGCAATCCCATAGTGCTGGACATTCAGTTTCTTTCTAAATGTTCACTGCTACAACTAATGTTCAGTAAAAATTTAAATATTTAAAACCCTTTTGTTTTAAAGACTTTTGTTCTGGGGCGCCTGGGTGGCTCAGTCATTAAGCATCTGCCTTCGGCTCAGGGCGTGATCCCAGGGTTCTGGGATGGAGCCCTGCATCAGGCTCCCTGCTCCGCTGGGAACCTGCTCTTCCTCTCCTACTCCCCCTGCTTGTGTTCCCTCTCTAGCTGGCTGTCTCTCTCTCTGTCAAATAAATAAATAAAATCTTAAAAAAAAAAAAAGCCTTCTATTCTTATTTTGTTGATGACTTAAATGTAGTTTACTCACAAGGCACTAATTGGAACACAAATTGAAAATGACCTCGGTTGAAAGCTGGGGATATCCTCATCCAATTACCAATTTGCCACCAACTTGGCAACTGAAAAGATACTTTGAAGCCAAGAGAAAATTACCTAGATTTACTTAATTATTTCAATTCACTTTACCAGTGTTCTTATTGTCCTAACATATTCTTTAAAAGTTTTTCTTAGCAGATTGAAATAATGATATATCTATGAGCAGAGCTATCATTTCAATCATCTGTGTAACTGTAAGAGATCAGTAGGGTGTCCACCACATGTTAGTAAGAAACAAAGGAGGAGGGATGCCTTTGTGGCTCAGCTGGTTAAGCGTCTGCCTTCAGCTCAGATCACGATCCCAGGGTCCTGGGTTTGAGCCCTGCATAGATGCCAGGGTCCTGGGTTTGAGCCCTGCATTGGGCTCCTTGCTCAGTAGGGAGCTTGCTTTTCCCTCTCCCTCCCGCTCCCCTGCTTGAGCTCTCTCTCTCTGTCAAATAAATAAATAAAATCTCAAAAAAAAAAAAAAAACAAAGGAAGTATTAATTATAAAAAAGAAAAAACATGGTAGCCACACATAAGAAAAGAGAACAATTTTGTCTCTGGACACCCATTCCTCTACACCGTGCATTGCCTTCACAGTTATTTAGAGAGGGCTCTTCTCCCCTTGAAAAAGACCATATGGTTTAACAGACAAACTTCCAGAAGGTCAGAAAACGTAGCATTTCTGCAAAATACTGCTTTGCACAGGGCTACTTGCATTGGAGCCAAGAAGCCTGCTTTTAAGGACCCAAGGGGAATATGGGCCTTTTCTGCTGGATTAAGCTCCTGGTATCACTTTCACTATGTTTCTGGCTTTAGCAGAATCTGGAACAGACTGCAGGCTGGAGTGTGTTGGCATGTGTGTACAGCTCTACCATCTGTTTTGCTTCTCCAATTCATCAATTTCCTCTACTTATGATCTTGCCCATCACTTAGTCCGGTTATGAAAAATATGTACTCTGAGTATTTTGTCTTTAATTACTTTTATAGGTCTTTTCAAAGGAAATTGTACCATATTATGTAATGATAAAGTAAAATGTAATTGCAAAAAAAAAAAAAACCCAGTAAATCATTAAAATTAAATATTTAAGCTTCAACTAATTAACAAGTCAATGGAAGTTGTGGTCTTGGCAGCCTAATGAATAGTTAAGATAAGATGGGCATCACTCTTTGACAAAGGCAGGGTCTGCTACTGTTCTGTTGTGAGTTTATTTTTTGTTAATTACTTTAGATTTATGTAAAAACTTACAAAGCTCTTTCATCTACACCTATTATTTGAAATATTTAAATGCTAATATGGACCATATCTATCTCTTACAGAGGCTGGAAAATAATAGCTCCCTTGAGAGAAGAACCACCACAATCGTTTCTCGGCCTTTTGGCCAAGATCAAATGAGAAAAGAACCACCATCATTTATAATATCTAAAATAATTGGTGAAGCCCAAAAACATTTTGACATTTCAGAAGGGATATATTTATGTTAACGTAGTAATTATATTTCTGTCATAGATGACACAAACGTAAATGCCACCCTGCCAGGGAATTTTCCCAAACGTCTTCAATCCATTGCAGACGACTGCCAGATGGGTAATATTATCATTCATTCATAGGAAAAAAAATCTGGGACAAAGAGTCAGCTAGAAGAATCCGAAAGAGTGAAAGAGAGCAACCACAAATATGAAAGAAAGGGAACATGAACATATTCGGGACCCTGTCAGTGTCTACAGATGGTCCCCTGCCATATCAAAAAAGTATTTTAGAAGAACAGTAATACGTCACCCACAGAACTGTCTGACAAAGAAACCATAACTTGACAAACATAATGTCATCTAATTAGTCCGCAGCAGAATTAGAAATACAACCTAAAAATTCCTGACAAAAATTATCAATTACCAGAAGCTGCTCCCCTTCATAGCATTTTAGTTTTATTACAAAGAATGCCCTGTGGCCACAAAAAGTTAAACTAAATTACAAGGTGATGAAAATTCTGAAGGCAGTTAAATTTGTACTTTTCCATTCCTCATAGAACGAAGAAAGGAAATGAGAAAAATCGCATTTAAATCCCTTAATTATTCTGACTACTCACTAACAGTTCCCAATAATAGTGCAAGGTCTGGCTTTAAGCCGGAAGGCAACTGCATGATCCAAGGGCGGATTTTGCCTTCGCCTTCAAACAAACATTTTCTCTGTTGACATCTGTTGCCACAGTGTAAATAATAAATTGTTCTTTTGTCTGCTAAGGTGAAATTTATTAGATTCAAAACCAACTTACTCTACTTCTCCCCAGTCTGCCTACCACCCCCCCCCCCTTTATTTGGCATCAATCCACAGAAGATGAAAGAGCATGGAGGATTGCACATGTGATGTTTTTGACAGATCATGTCTGGACATGGGGCACGATTTTCATTCATGTTCCACTGACTAGAACTCAGTAAGTTGACCACACATGGCTGCAAAAATAGTTTAGATGAATGCATAGGACAGAAAGGAAAAGGTTAGTCTCTGTCTTCGGTGGCATTGGTATGCTCCTCTAAAACCTGGAGAACCCTCAGACTGAGGTAGAGAGACAATATCAGCAACCAGAGCTGGTTTGGAAACAGCTGGTGATGAGTCAATATATCAAACTAGAGAGGAGAGTCAACAGAAGACTAAAATAAGGAAGAATAGACAGCAGCCTGCAGTGGGGAGGTCCAGAGCATGGTCTCAGGATCCATATAATAAAATGGTTATGATCTGCTAAGGTATGTCTCATTTGGGGGACCAAGTGTAATGCATTATCCTTGGGAACAGATGCCTAAGGAGTCTGGAATAGTCACTGAAGGAGGCCCGTTGAATTGGGATCCTTTTCTGCCTTGACTGGTTTTATCAGACCAAGTATGTGTACAGAGACTGCTAATGTTCTCTGTACTGACCTTAGATATTTACAGATATGTCTCCTCCACTGGACTGAAAATTCCACAAAAGCCAGGAGTATATCTTATTAATCTCTGCATTTTGGGAATCTTACATCTCAAGAAATAAAACTCACCTTTGTAGGCCTTTGTAAACTAAATTGAACTGTTTCTGTAGCTATATCTTACATACGTCATGTGGCCTCTGACAGGCATGAAACAGGTTATTGTTCCTAAGATTTCCTCATTTTTAATAAATATAACATAATTTTTAGCTTGCAGAATTATTAGAATTATTTATAGAATTGGGATCCTCAAAATTAAAACTCATTCAGATTTTATGATAATATGTTACCACATCTAAGAGGGAAAATGGTATTACTATTCTGCTGTATTAAGTATCTTAAGTATGTTAAGTAAACTTAATACACAAATGAATCCTAAAAATGTGGAAAGGTAAAGAATAGAATTTCCAGATGGAAAAATAATAACAAAGAGGATATCTCAGAATCTAACATTCCAGTGAAGAAATGCAAAATATTAAAAGTGACAAAGAGTTATACTTGCATTGACCATCTGAATATCTTTTTTTACTAAAATATTTTCATGCTGAATTTTTAGTTAGAAGACCAGCTCTAATTTTATCATAGAAGACATTTCACAGAAATTCTCTTCGAAACCAATTTTACTGTGAACTCTAGTCTGGATACGACCGATAATCTTCTATGAATTTCCTGTTGAGGTGTCTTGATTTTGTAGGTGAATAGACGATAAATGTTGATACAGCACTTCAGAGTAAATTCTTATAACAATCACTTAAGTTATGGGTCTGTATCCCATTTTTAGATGGAGTCACTTTGTGGTGGCACAATCTACACTCAGTCCAGAGTCATGTTTCATTTTGGTCTAGGGAACTTTCCACTGAGTTCCAGTGAGTCGATTATACATCTTTGAATTCGCAGATTGAGGGTTTCACCCTCTTCAAAGTATCTCAGTCGGTTTACAGCCAGCCAATTATTCCTCCAGTTTCTTTTCTCATCTCTCAAAAATACAAAAAATGTGAAGTCTTCTCTAAGGTACTAAAAAAGGATTAGGAATCCTTACAAATCCCAACTTTATTTCTCCTCTTTCCTCCAAATTTGACTTCCTGTCTCTGCTTTTGTCTTAAATCCATAAAAGCCTGGGTCATCTGTAAATATGTTCTAAGAATTCTCAAGAAACATAGGATAGCTTTTTAAGGTCCCTGGATAATTTTGTGAAGATCACTTAGTACTTAAGCAAAATGTATATCGACGCAACATTTTTTTCTTCTTCCCCTTCCTTCCTCCTCTTTTTTTCTTGCTTTTTATTTAGCTTACTATTATTTGATTTAAATTGTAACTAACTGTATTTGTTCATTTATTTATCTTGTCAAGAAAATGCATTTTTAATGATTTAGATAAATTTTAAAAGAAAAAAAGCAATGCAGTGAAGAGTCTGACTTAAATTCCTGTTCCCCATCCGTAGTTCCCAGTCCTTACTGCCATTCTGCACTTGTTATTTTTCATTTCATTTATTAATATAAACCTGACCTACAGACTTTGACATATAAAAAGACTACAACTATGCCCTTCAAACTTTATTCTTAGTAAAGTGGCAGTGAGATTTACTTGGATATATTGTAATATTTTCATAAAGAAAAGGAAATTGGAGAGATTTATTGTGTGTGTGACAGCAGATACATTAGTAATAAATGTAATATATAGTGAATCCTTGGCAAAAATTTTAATTTAATATAAAAAGTTATTCTTTATATAACTTATTTCCACATTGGGTCATCATGGAAGTGACTGTCTAAGAGTAAAAATGGAGCTGATATCAAATTCATTCAATCAATATCAAACTAGAGTGGATATCTAATCCGTTCGTTTCCTTGAAGCAGAGCCATAATTGGAACATACATGCAAATCAAATGACAGGAAAAGACCATTTTTGTGATATTTGAATACCTTCTGGGTACATGGAAAAGCATAAAAATCCTCAGCGAGCAATGTAATATAGGACAGAATTTTGTTCTTAAAGAGCTTTTAAGTTTAAGAAATGTCTTATTATTATAAAAATATGTCATTATCTCTACCAGAGAAAGATTTGCAAACTCAGCAGCAGAAGAAGAAGGAAGTGGAAACAAAGTAGGAAGGGGAGGAAGGAGAAGATGAATTTCTATTTTTATAGCACTTATTTGGAATCAGAAAGATCTGGTTGGAAAGCCCAAATCCACCCTTTAGTAATTGCTGAAATTTCAACTTGGTCCTCAGCATCCTCATTTATAAAATAATAATTATGGTACTTATTTTTCTAAAAGATTTATTTATTTATTTTAAGGGGGAGGGGCAGAGGGAGAGGAAGAAGTAGACTCCCCACTGAGCATGGAGCCCTACACAAGGCTCAATCCCAGGACCTTGAGATCATGACCTGAGCTGAAATCAAGAGTTGGTTGCTTAATCGACTGAGCCACCCAGGTGCCCCTATACTATTTTAAAGACGGAAAAGTGCTTTGCAAACTACAAAGTGTTAAAATAGCTGTTCTTAGTTTGAAACTGCTTCTATTCTTTCCTACTTAATTTAGTAGGCTAATAAATTCAATCAGAGAAACCTAGCATTGGAATCACGGTCATGTTAACTAGTACACATGGCATCTTTGTGCAAGTTCTAGAAAGGTGCTCCTCCCAGTAGATGTTAAGATGTGGAGGAATAGGTTGGCAAAGATGGCATCTTTGTCTGATCTAGGTGCCTCATCCTCAGAGAGTTCTGCATTATTTTACAGGTTGAGATGGCCTGAACTTCAGTCCCCTACACACCTCATTGCCTGTGCTTTTGCTCAGGACAAAACCTGCAGGATTGCGGGCTGGGGCTTGAACGAAAGGCTTTATGGAAGTAATCTAGTCTAGTTCTCCTTCTCTAGAGGACACAGGTGAGTGTGGAACTCATTCATTATTCAGCAAATTCCATTTCTTTCCGGCTTGCTGTATATCTACCTTTAACTTCCAAACATTAATCCCAGCTTCCTTTCTCGCAATGCATAGGATATATTTCCATATGGCAACTCCTAAATAATTGAAAACTGCCATCAATTTTTCCCTAGGACATTGTGTAGCAGACCCTGTTGGTGGTTGGTGTCCTCTTTATTTCTAACAGAAATGTCGATTCTGCTCGCCTACTCCCTCCCTCATATATCATCATGTCTTAGAGGAACATGACCTCTCCCTAGTTCTGGGGAGTCCTGGATAGAGTAGCACTAATTCCACTCTTTTGCAAACGATGTGTGAAGGAATGGTAATGAGACACAATTCTGACCAGTGCAGTCTCAAGAGAAATCTTCCAGAGAAAGTTTTCATTCTCTCCTTCTCTCAGTAGTGAGCCATAGGAAGAGATATTCTCTGAGTTTGATGCGTTGATCTGGCATTACCGTGTGAAGGCTACTTTAATTCTGAACTTTTTATTATGTGAGAAATGCAATTTCTTATTTTTTACACCAATCTCAGTTGGAGTTGCTGTGACTGGCACCCAAGGGCATTGTAACTGATGAGCACATACTTTGCAGGCGAAGCAAACTCAGTGTTTTTTCTCTTAAGACTTTATTCATTTGCTTTTTCCTAAGCCTAGATGGTACAGGTTTCATTCTTCTGGACACTTTTAACTTATGGAAGCCCAGGAGGGAATGCCATAGCTCCTTATGAGACGTCCAGTTCAGAATGCTGACTCATGTTGACTCATGTCGACTCAAAGTTCCAAGATGTTTTTGCACTTGCTCTTGGGATATCACATCTCCTTTACCCTGTAACAGGGCAGGTGTGTGTTTGTTTAATAAAGTGCATAATTTAAGCATTTATCTTTATTAAATTATCTGGTTGGATTCAGTCCATCATCTTATTCTGTTGAGATACTATGGAAATACTTTCTGGAAAACTATGCACTTGCTGTCTCTTACCCCTTCAGCCTTCTTAAATATGTTAAATACGTCCTTATCTTTGTTGATAAAACTGTCGATTCAGAAAGGCTCGAGAGGAAATCTCTGCACTGAGTTATTGAAAAAATTTTCTTCTGATTGACATAGACTAGTAAGCTTTTTTCATAAACTTGTACAACCACTTAAAAATTTGCTGCAGTATACGATTTAGTTCATTATCATTCCTGTACTCCATAAATGCTGTCTATTGCTTTCCTCTGATCAAAAAGGATTTTTTAAAGCACTAGTATTTTCATTTAGTATTTAGTTTTTTAATATATTTTAAATTTTGAAATATAAATATTTTCATCAGTCATGGTTCATTCTTAATGAATACAGTCTAATCTTCACTGACCAACTATTTTCTTAACCTCTTTTAATAGACCATCTACAATTTTTTCTAGAATGGTCATAACATAAATAGCAACATCAAATTTCCCATTATTCTGGAAGCTTGAAAAATCATTTATCTGACCCCAGTCTTTAGATATCAGAAAACTGTTCCACTATTCTTCATAGATTATTGCAAGAACTATAGTGATCGCATTGGCATGTGGTATTAGTTCCCTCAAGGGCAATTAACATTGGCTAGGGGGCTAAACCTCATTTAGCGTGTCTAGATGCCTCTCTGGTATTCATGGACTTCAATACTTTCATACTCATGTTTGTTCTGTCATTTCCATTCTGAAGAATAATATTTTTTGACACAACACATAATTGAGTATAGTGATTAAAAGCAAGAGTTCTGGAGTTAAGCTACTTGAGTTCAAATCCTGGCTCTGCTAGCTACTGACTGTGGGTCTATAGACAAGTCACATAGCCTCTTTAAACTTTGATTTCCCCATTTGGGAGAAAAAGGGATGATAAGATGATAATATACACACTGTGGTGTTGCATTTAGATTTAAATGAGATAATCTGCCAAACGTACCTGGTCTGATGCCTAGCACATGGATGTAGACTCAGCAGTGTAGTTTTTACAGAGAGGATACAGAAGATATATGGGCTATGATATTCTAGTTGTTACAACTAACATCACTGCTTTTAAGTAATAGATATGTGTTTGCTTATTCTTCTTGTACCAAGCAAATATTTTTCATGAGTTGTAGCTTATGATTGGCACTACCTTTCTCATATTGTTCTTGGGGACCTTTTTCAGGTGAATGCCTCTGCCCATCTTGGCGTCGGTTTGTAGACACTGCAGTTTATTTTGCTGTCCTATCTATCTATTATCTATCTATCTATCTATCTATCTATCTATCTATCTATCATCTATCTATCATCTATCTATCTATCCCTCCCTCTTCTCTCATAAAGGGGCATTTGCAGCTAATAGTCATGGTTCTATTTGTTAGCATTAACTTTTTCTTCTTGAATCAGGTCATGGTATCAGCCCCTAACTTTGTGAAATGTGCTTTCCTAAATTAGGACTTACTACATGCTCAGTGTCCCCCTTATTTCTAAGTTAACTTCTTATTTGCCCTAGGTTTTTATCTCTTCTGGGATATGAAACAATTTCTCATGGTTGATCTGAATTAAGTCTAGAGAGCCTTTTGTAACTCAAAACATCCATCTTGTGACAAGCAAAATTGCCAACCAGACACTTTAAGAATTTATCAGATGTGAACTTTAGCCAAATTAAAACTGTATTTTTCCAGAAGATGAAGTCCCATACTTCTATCTGCAGTAGCTCTCTTCCTGTTGAGCAAAGAAAATTCTTACATCACTGTGTTCTTGGCATGAGAGTCACCTCTTCAAGTTCTAGAGAGATCTAGTGTTTGGATACTTACTGTCATAAAATTAGAAGCTGGACTTCTATTTGTTTATTTTTCCCTTCTTTTGTTCCGTTATTTAGCTCTGTGGGACCATACTATGTGGTTGTAATTACCTTTTTTCTCTTTCTGTTTTCTCCTATCAAGTAAGTCCTCATTTATCTTTTATGTCATAAAAAGTCCTCTATTTCTCTTCAATATATTGTTTCCATTCTCCATCCAGGGTTGTACCAGGGCTACATTAAACTAATGTAGAGAAAAGAGTAAAATACTCTTAACATTCTGCATTTCTATTTAACTGAGAGCTCTTAGCTCTCTCCCTGACTTTGTATGAAGGTTTGATGTTAAATCTTGAGCCGTTCCATGAAAATATAATTGCATCAGAACTTCCATTTCAGTTATTATTTTAAAAAAAGATATACCTTTTTTGATATATAAATGTTTATTCTTAATGTATTTCTTTGAAGCCATGTCTTCTGTTGACTTTTTTTCCCTCCTTTTAGGTGAGATCATAAGGCTGATCTATTGTGCCATAGGAGGGGTCGGAGTGTAGAGGAATCCCCTTCCCCTAGCTAGATACATTTTCAGTATGGCGCTCTGCTGTCCTAGCGTGATTTTCCCTGAAGATAGGCCTGTAAGATGGAGAAGGCTCTGGCTGTGTTTCATAGTGGTTATTCTTTCCTTCCCCCGACCAGTGCCAAGAAGGATCTTTCTTGTATCTTCACCATGAGAGCCTGGTGGGATTCTGGGGGAAAATTCCATGGAAGTGCTGAGGCCCCCTTAGAACTGAGGCCTCTACAGGTACCTCACTTTCATTCTAGTTCATCACACTTAGCCTCCAGCGAGTCGTCAAAATGGCAATTTACATGTTCTTGCCAGTTTATGGCTTTAGTGGCTTCTCTGAGGTAAGCAAGTAACCCCTTTGTATATTCAATGGGTTTGGACAAATGCATAATGACCTATATTCAGCATTATAGTATCATACAGAATATCTTCTATGCCCTAAATATCCTCTGTGTTCAACCTATTCATCCCTCCCTCTCCCCAACCCTTGGAAACCAGTGGCCTTTTCGATGTTTCCATAATTTTGCCTTTTCCGAATTTCAAGCAGTTGCAATCGCATACTATGTAGACTTTTGAGATTGGCTGCTTTCACTTAGTAATTGTATTTAAGGTTTCACTGTGTCTTTTCATAGTTTGGTAGCTCATTTCTTTTTAGCACTGAATAATATTCCATTGTCTCAGTGTACTACAGTTTATTTATTCATTTACCTACTGAAAGGACATCTTGTTTGCTTCCAAGTTTTGGCAATTATGAATAAATCTGTTATAAATACCTAAGTATAGAGTTTTCTGGGGACGTAAAATTTAACCCCTTTGAGTAAATACCTAGGAACATGATTACTGTATTGTAAGAGTATGTTTATTTTGTAAGAAATTGCCAATTTTACATTCCCACCAGCAACAAAGGCTCTATATCCTTGTCAACATTTGGTGTTATCAGTGCTCTGGATTTTGGCCATTCTAATAGATAAAGAGTGGTATGCCATTATTTTAATTTGCATTTCCCTGATGAAACATGGTGTGGAACAGGCTTTCATATGCTTATTTGCCACCTGTATACCTATTTGTTGAGGTGTCTGTTACAGTCTTTGGCTTATTTTTATTCTTATTGTTGAGTTTCAGGAGTTCTTTGTATATTTTTTGATAACAGTTATTTATTAGATGTGCTTTTTGCAAACATTTTCTCCCAGTCTGTGGCTGGCTTGTCTTGTCATTCTCTTGCCGTTATCTTTCACACAGTAGACATTTTAAGTTTTTTTTTTTTTTTTTTTTTATTATATTATGTTAGTCACCATACAGTACATCCCCGGTTTCTGATGTAAGGCTCAATGATTCATTAGCTGTGTATAACACCCAGTGCACCATGCAATACGTGCCCTTACTACCCATCACCAGCCTAGACATTTTAAGTTTTAATGAAGTCTCACTTACAATTATTTCCTTCTTGGACCTTGCCTTTCATGTTGTATCTAAAAAGTCATGGCTGGGGCACCTGGGTGGCTCAGTTGGTTAAACATCTGACTCTTGATTGCTCAAGTCTTGATTTCAGGGTCGTGGGATCAAGCCCTGTGTCAGGCTCCTTGCTCAGCAGGGAGTTTACTGGAGATTCTCTCTCTTCCCCTCCTTTTGTCCCTCCCCTTCACTCTCTCTAAAATAAATAAATAAATCTTTTAAAAAAACTTTTTTTAAAAAAAATCATCACCATACCCAAGATCATCCAGGTTTTCTCCTGTGTTTTTTTTTTTTTAGGAAAAAACATTTTTATGTTTTACATTTGGGTCTATGATCCATTTTGAATTAATTTTTTGAAGGGTATAAAGTCTGTACCTCTATTCTCTCTCTCTCTCTCTCTCTTTTTTTTTTTTTTTTTTTTGCATGCGGATGTCTAGTTGTTTCAGCACCATTTGTTGAAAAGACTGTCTTTGCTCCATTGTACTGCTTGTGCTTTTTTTGGTCAAAAGTCAGTTGATTATATTGATGTGAATCTATTTCTGGATTCTATTCTGTTCCCTTGATCTATTTGTGGATTCTTTCACCAATATCACACTGTTTTGCTTATTACCATTTTATAGTAAGTCTTTTTTTTTTTTTTTAAAGATTTTATTTATTCATTTGGCAGAGATAGAGACAGCCAGCGAGAGAGGGAACACAAGCAGGGGGAGTGGGAGAGGAAGAAGCAGGCTCATAGTGGAGGAGCCTGATGTGGGGCTCGATCCCAGGACTCCGGGATCACGCCCTGAGCTGAAGGCTGACGCTTAAGGACTGCGCCACCCAGGCGCCCCTATGGTAAGTCTTGAAGTAGGTAGTCTCAGTCCTCCAACCTTGTTCTCTTTCAGTATTGTGTTGGCTATTCTGGGTCTTTTGTCTCTCTATATAAACTTTAGAATCAGTTTATTGATAATCCACAAAATAACTTGCTGGAATTTTTATTGGGATTTCATTGAATCTATAGGTTAAGTTGGGAAGAACTGATGTATGGATAATGTGGATAGGTTTTTAACTGTTAAACCAACTTTTCATGCTTGATATAATCTTGGTCATGATCTATTATCATTTTTATATATTATTTAATTTGATTAGTTAAAATTGGTTAATTTTTAAATCTATGTTCCTTGGTGATATTAGTTTGCAGTTTTCTTTCTTCTTAATGTCTTTGTCTAGGTTTGTTGTTATGGAAATGCTGACTTCAATACATAATTTGGTAATTATCCTCTCCTTTTCAAGTGCCTGAAGACAATTATGTAGAATTGGTATTATTTCTTCCTTAAGTGATGGGTAGAATTTCTCTGTGAACAATATGGGAGTTTTCTTAGTGGGGAATGTTTTGAACTACAAATTAAATTTCTTCAATAGATATAAGGCTATTCAGTTTTTCTTTCTTTCTTCTTGATGTGTTTGGTAATTTGTATCTTTCAAAGCATTTGTCCATTTATTTATTTTAATTTTTTAATTTTTTAAGATTTTATTTATTTATTTGACAGAGAGAGACACAGCCAGAGAGAGAGGGAACACAAGCAAGGGGAGTGGGAGAGGGAGAAGCAGGCTCCCTGCTGAGCAGGGAGCCTGATGCAGGGCTTAATCCCAGGACCCTGGGATCACGCCCTGGGCTGAAGGCAGACGTTAAGGACTGAGCCACCCAGGCGCCCCAGCATTTGTCCATTTAATCTAAAATTTTAAATTTATTAGTCTAAAGTAGTTTGTGATATTTTAAAACTCTTTAATATCTATAGAATCTATAGTGATATCACATCTCTGATTTCTGATAATGGTAATATCTTCTTCCCTTTTTTCTGTATAGTCTGGCTGGGTATTTCCTTATTTTATTGATCTCATTTTCTTTATTATGTTTCTGCTATTTTATTGATTTTCATTTTCATCTTGATTATTTTCTTTTTTCTGCTTTCTTTGGGCTAATTTGTTCTTCTTTTTCTAGTTTCTTAAGGTAAAAGTTAGGTCTATTGTGTTGTGACCTTTCTCTTTTCTAATATGGAGAGTTTGATATATATTTCTCTTTAATCACTCTTTCAACTGCATCCTACAAATTTTTATTTGTCATGTTTTCATTATTTAGTTAAAATATGTTCTAATTGCCCTTTTCATTTATAGACATTTAGACATTTTGTTTATTTAGAAGTGTGTTACTTCATTTTCAAATATTTGGGGATTTTCCAGATATTTTTCTGTTGTCAGCTTCTGAATTAATTCTATTGTGATCAGCAAACATAGTTTACATGTCGAGTCCTTTTAAATTTATTGAAATTTGTGCTATGGCCAACATGTGGTCATCTTGCTAAATTAATTTTGTAAAGGAATATTGTGAATTATTACAATTAGTGTTTTGTCGCTGCTTTCCTCTTTTTCTGCTCTCCCCCCAAAAGATAAGGAAAATGTTTAGATTTCTTTTTATTTTTTTATTTGTTTATTTTGAATTCTAAAAAATCACTTTATTGTAATATGATTTTTTTTCTAAAAGCTTATTTTTTCTAAAAGCTTATTTTTTTCTAAAAGCTTATTATACTATCCTCATGATTCC
>NW_024426552.1:50864273-50866910 GCF_017311325.1 Ursus maritimus
CTGCTGATATTTTTGAGTTAACATATCTTATCTCTCTTAAAATTTGGCTATATGCTTTCTTTTTGAAGCTTGATGTTACACCTGTTTTTATACTATTTTATGGTGGGCCCCAGTGCTACATAATCTTTAGAAGTGTAATTCAGGTATGGCATTGGCTTAGTTAATAATTCCTTCGGCTCCATAGCAAACATTTTTACTTGGAAATTTTAACCTGATGTTATTCTCTTACCATCATTTTTAAATTTTTCCTTTATGTATTCATTGCTTCACTTATATATAACCTTCCCAGGATTAATATAACTTTATTTCTTCAAGAAAAATATATTTAAAATGGACTTTTAGATGTTAGGACTATTTTAAGGAATGTATTTTTATAGGTAACTATTTTTTTGGCCTGAATTATTTTTTAATACTAATAACATAATTTCCCAGGAAGTTCTTAAAATAAGAAAAACCCTGTAATTCAAGAGAATTTTTTTTGCTGGTGAAACTGTACACATAAAGATTTGAAAAAAAAGTCTGCAAATATTGCATGGTATTCAAACTAAGGCCTTTATTTGAATCTAAGATGAGCCTATTATTATTTTTCATTGTCAATTAAGAGTCCCTTATCTTTGATATCTGATAGTCGTGTCTTTTCTTCTTCTACATCAATGCTAGTAAAACCAAAAACCAGGTGTGCATGAATACAAGTACTATAGATGTGTGTGAATATATATTATCTTTAAAAACACAAAGACAAAATTCAAAGTTTAAAGTGTTCTGTGTTCACTTTTGAAAGTGAGGGTGAGTCATGCTTTTGATTTTATCTCTTAGATCCAGAGAATTGCCAGAGGCAATGCTATTTAAGAAAAGAAGAAAAGCATCTTCAAAAGGTTCCCAGATTCTATTCTTATTTTTTTCTTTTCTCATGGTTTTATTTCATTCCCCAGCCAAAACTTTCTATGGCACTTGAAAACTAATATCATTAAAACATTTAAACATATAGTACTGTTTTGGTGTCTTTTATCTCCAAATTAGAGAAATAAAGGGATAGAATCAATTGCTTTAGGTTGCTCTATTTAATCCTGCAAATCAGAAATGCAATAGAAATGTTGTCTGGAGGCGCACCTGGGTAGCGCAGTCGTTAAGCGTCTGCCTTCGGCTCAGGGCGTGATCCCGGCGTTCTGGGATCGAGTCCCACATCGGGCACCTCCTCTGGGAGCCTGCTTCTTCCTCTCCCACTCCCCTGCTTGTGTTCCCTCTCTCGCTGGCTGTCTATCTCTGTCAAATAAATAAATAAATCTTAAAAAAAAAAATGTTGTCTGGAATCCCATAAAATTCAAAGAACCAGGGAAATTTTTTTCATGTATCTGCAACTTTTAAAAATTATACAAGTGATATGTTTTCATTAGAAATAAGCAAAATACAGCAAATATTTTCTATAATTACATCATTAGAGATGATTACTGTTTATGTTTTTGGTTTGTAAACTGTTATAGACAACAGATAAATGCATCCATTTATTTAAGTACCAAATTCTACTTAATTCACCAAAGTTCCAATATATTTATTTCTTCCTCTTTCCCTGACATAATACATCTAATCATTAGCAAAGATTGTTGCTTCTACCTTTTAAAGTTATCTAGTACCAGACTAATTCCCTATTCTGCCCCACGTCCTACTCTAAATCACTGTCATCTACACAGTAGCCTTCTAGCTGGTTTATTCTTCCATTCTCGACCCTTACAGACTATTCTTCACATGACAAGAAATTGATCATTTAAAAACATAAATCAAATCACATAGCTCTTTTACCTTCCTCCCTCCAATGGCTTTTCGTTTGATTCAGAGTAAAGACAACATTACAATGGCCTGGAAGAGCTTGTATGATTAACTGTTGGCCATTTCCATGACTTCAGATCTATCCAATTCTTCCTTACTCCCCCCCAGCTTCACAGTCCTCCTTGTTATTAAAAAATACCATGCATGGTCCTGCTGAAGAAGCTTTTTTTCAGCTGCTTCCTCTGTGTGAAGTGATCTTTGCTTGGAGGCACACATGGCTGAATACCTCACTTCCTTCATGTCTCTGCTGCAATGTTTTGTATTTTATATCAGACATGCTTTCTCAGACCACTCCCTATAACTTATGACCCTTCCCCCATTCTCCTTCTCATGCTTTCTCTTTGTAGCATTTATCACTCCTGATTACATATACCTCCTTGTTTCTGTTTGTCCTTTCACTTTGTCTTGCTCACTTTTGCTGTTCTGTATCTGGAAGCTTGTCTGGTACATAATGAGCACTCAGTGATTATTGTTGAGCAAATTGAACAATTATAGATAAAACAACTCTAAGTTCCGGTTTGGGTAAATATAAAGATATTTACAAGAAAAAAAGCAATAGGCTGTTTTCATCAGAACTATTTCAGAATTCCTGGGAACTTTCCTGGGAACTCCAGGAAAATAACCAATCCAAGACTTAGAAAAGTTACCTGAAATTCAGTTACCTGGATTATGGAATCTATTTTCTTATAGAAACAATGTAATAAAAGCAATGAGATTTGAAGCCAGGACACCTAATTCCTGTTATAACTCATGTAATAGCTGAAAGAGTATGGTAGCTCCGAGCACCCTCCTAACCCAGGCCCAATTTTCATA
>NW_024426552.1:50866920-51028615 GCF_017311325.1 Ursus maritimus
TTGCTGGTGAAACTGTACACATAAAGATTTGAAAAAAAAGTCTGCAAATATTGCATGGTATTCAAACTAAGGCCTTTATTTGAATCTAAGATGAGCCTATTATTATTTTTCATTGTCAATTAAGAGTCCCTTATCTTTGATATCTGATAGTCGTGTCTTTTCTTCTTCTACATCAATGCTAGTAAAACCAAAAACCAGGTGTGCATGAATACAAGTACTATAGATGTGTGTGAATATATATTATCTTTAAAAACACAAAGACAAAATTCAAAGTTTAAAGTGTTCTGTGTTCACTTTTGAAAGTGAGGGTGAGTCATGCTTTTGATTTTATCTCTTAGATCCAGAGAATTGCCAGAGGCAATGCTATTTAAGAAAAGAAGAAAAGCATCTTCAAAAGGTTCCCAGATTCTATTCTTATTTTTTTCTTTTCTCATGGTTTTATTTCATTCCCCAGCCAAAACTTTCTATGGCACTTGAAAACTAATATCATTAAAACATTTAAACATATAGTACTGTTTTGGTGTCTTTTATCTCCAAATTAGAGAAATAAAGGGATAGAATCAATTGCTTTAGGTTGCTCTATTTAATCCTGCAAATCAGAAATGCAATAGAAATGTTGTCTGGAGGCGCACCTGGGTAGCGCAGTCGTTAAGCGTCTGCCTTCGGCTCAGGGCGTGATCCCGGCGTTCTGGGATCGAGTCCCACATCGGGCACCTCCTCTGGGAGCCTGCTTCTTCCTCTCCCACTCCCCTGCTTGTGTTCCCTCTCTCGCTGGCTGTCTATCTCTGTCAAATAAATAAATAAATCTTAAAAAAAAAAATGTTGTCTGGAATCCCATAAAATTCAAAGAACCAGGGAAATTTTTTTCATGTATCTGCAACTTTTAAAAATTATACAAGTGATATGTTTTCATTAGAAATAAGCAAAATACAGCAAATATTTTCTATAATTACATCATTAGAGATGATTACTGTTTATGTTTTTGGTTTGTAAACTGTTATAGACAACAGATAAATGCATCCATTTATTTAAGTACCAAATTCTACTTAATTCACCAAAGTTCCAATATATTTATTTCTTCCTCTTTCCCTGACATAATACATCTAATCATTAGCAAAGATTGTTGCTTCTACCTTTTAAAGTTATCTAGTACCAGACTAATTCCCTATTCTGCCCCACGTCCTACTCTAAATCACTGTCATCTACACAGTAGCCTTCTAGCTGGTTTATTCTTCCATTCTCGACCCTTACAGACTATTCTTCACATGACAAGAAATTGATCATTTAAAAACATAAATCAAATCACATAGCTCTTTTACCTTCCTCCCTCCAATGGCTTTTCGTTTGATTCAGAGTAAAGACAACATTACAATGGCCTGGAAGAGCTTGTATGATTAACTGTTGGCCATTTCCATGACTTCAGATCTATCCAATTCTTCCTTACTCCCCCCCAGCTTCACAGTCCTCCTTGTTATTAAAAAATACCATGCATGNGCTGAAGAAGCTTTTTTTCAGCTGCTTCCTCTGTGTGAAGTGATCTTTGCTTGGAGGCACACATGGCTGAATACCTCACTTCCTTCATGTCTCTGCTGCAATGTTTTGTATTTTATATCAGACATGCTTTCTCAGACCACTCCCTATAACTTATGACCCTTCCCCCATTCTCCTTCTCATGCTTTCTCTTTGTAGCATTTATCACTCCTGATTACATATACCTCCTTGTTTCTGTTTGTCCTTTCACTTTGTCTTGCTCACTTTTGCTGTTCTGTATCTGGAAGCTTGTCTGGTACATAATGAGCACTCAGTGATTATTGTTGAGCAAATTGAACAATTATAGATAAAACAACTCTAAGTTCCGGTTTGGGTAAATATAAAGATATTTACAAGAAAAAAAGCAATAGGCTGTTTTCATCAGAACTATTTCAGAATTCCTGGGAACTTTCCTGGGAACTCCAGGAAAATAACCAATCCAAGACTTAGAAAAGTTACCTGAAATTCAGTTACCTGGATTATGGAATCTATTTTCTTATAGAAACAATGTAATAAAAGCAATGAGATTTGAAGCCAGGACACCTAATTCCTGTTATAACTCATGTAATAGCTGAAAGAGTATGGTAGCTCCGAGCACCCTCCTAACCCAGGCCCAATTTTCATAGCATTCTTGAATCATATCCCGCAGCTTTTCTGGGACCTGAGTTCACTTATTTGAGCAGTGAAGTAGGATTAAGATTTTAGTGGCTGGTTGGGGCGCCTGGGTGGCACAGCGGTTAAGCGTCTGCCTTCGGCTCAGGGCGTGATCCCGGTGTTGTGGGATCGAGCCCCACATCAGGCTCCTCTGCTATGAGCCTGCTTCTTCCTCTCCCACTCCCCCTGCTTGTGTTCCCTCTCTCGCTGGCTATCTCTATCTCTGTCGAATAAATAAATAAAATCTTTAAAAAAAAAAAAAAAGATTTTAGTGGCTGGAAACAGGGTCTCCTGACTGAAGAATACCTAAGTGAGCTTTGAAGAGAGGTGTACTAGTCTGCTTGGGCTGCCAACAAAATACCATGGACTAGGTGGCACGGCCAGCAGAAATTTCTTACAGTTCTGGAGCCAGAAGTCCAAGGTGAAGGTGCCAGCAGGGTTGGTGTCTGGTGATGCCTCTCTCCTTGGGTTGCAGATGGCCACCTTTTCACTGTGTCCTCATGTGGCCTTTCCTTTGTGCTCCTGCAGAAAGAGAAAGATCTCTGATTATCTCTTCATCTTCTCATAAAGACACCAATCCTATCAGAATGAAATACTACCTTTATGACCTCACTTAACCTTTATTACCTCTTTCTTCAAGGCCCTATCTTCAAATACAACACATTAGGGTTTAGGGCTTCAATATCCGAGTTTTGGGAGGGGACATCGTTTCATCTATAACAAAAAGCATTTGCACAAGAAAGTGGGGAGTGGTCCGAGAAAGCAGCCTAACAGCTGAACACAGGGAAGTGGCCTGCCTGGGTGAGGGTACCTGCAGCAGATGGCTATCTTGGTGCATGGAGCCCTTAGGGGAAGTTTGGTAAATCTCCTACCACCTGTGCTTATTTCCCTAGACATTTCAGATCACCTCAGCTGCTGTTTATCATCCCTCCCTCCTCTCAGCTGGCAAATCTTGACAAGGACAGGCCGTCTACCCTGACAGTGTTTATTAGGGACAGTCTAAGCTAGCAAAATTTTTCAAGTATAGTTACTCCAGGCTATCAACACAAGAAAAGCTTGGGGAGAATGTTAGAAATGTAGTCCCTAGGGGTGCCTGGGTGGCTCAGTCGTTAAGCGTCTGCCTTCGGCTCAGGGCGTGATCCCGGCATTACGGGATCAAGCCCCATATCAGGCTCCTCCGCTGGGAGCCTGCTTCTTCCTCTCCCACTCCCCCTGCTTCTGTTCCCTCTCTCTCTGGCTGTCTCTCTCTCTGTCAAATGAATAAATAAAATCTTAAAAAAAAAAAAAAAAAGAAATGTAGTCCCTAGAGACCTAGTCCAGACCTACCGCATCAGAATTTCTAGGACTGGGGCGCTACAATTAGCTGCCACAACAATTATCCCTAGCATCATTTATGCACACCAAAGTTCGAGAACCACTGAAGATCTTGGACAAATTATTGTTTAGCTATTATTGCAGTTTTAATTGTCTTCCTCCCGCCTTTCCTCCCTTTTTTCCTTCCTTCCTGTCCTCAGTACTTCCTTTATTCCTTCATTTTTTCCCCCACCTGAAGTCCCAAGCCAGGACTTTAAATAATATATGTATTTTACTAGAAAAACAAATTTATTAAAATATCCACAATAATGGTCAGAGCATAAGAAAGTGAATATATTGCAGCAATGTGGGGAGATGCTGAGCAGCCAGCGAAGGAAGGAAAAACACACTTTAGGAGTTTCGGATCACAAGCTCTCTCAAGAGGAGAAAGAGGTGATCAAGACTGGGGCAGGATTTCCGCTCAGAAGATGCTAGTCGCAACATTAATTAAGAGGGAGGCAGTTCTTGTATTGGAAAGAGGGTGAAAAGCTTGGAAGGGAAGGATGGAACAGATATGTCTGATGTATGTTCCATTTGTCTGATCGGTTTTTTTTTGTTGTTGTTGTTGATTTGTTTTGTTTTTTGGTGTTTGGTTTTTCAGTTCTTGGGTTTAGAAGCCATTACACAGGAGGGACCCTCAGTAGCGGCAAGGGCCTCCAGCTGGCCTGTATGAAGAACCTCGGTTTGTTGATAAGAGCTCCTCAGCCTCAGGAGGCTCTGATCAGTTGCTTAAAAGGAACATTTTCTTTTTTCTTTATTCTGTGGCTAGTGGTACCAACCACCTTAGATAAAGCCCGTACTACTTTCCAGCCAGAAAGAGAAAACTGGTTTGGAAAAACATTCCAATCAGTTCAAACTGAGCCCCTCTGATTGCTAGAATTCCGAGGTATTCAGTGTGATTCCAGAACAGATCATCTGTTTGACAGGCTATTCAAATCCTGCATTATTACACAAAGGCTCTTTGATGCATGGATTTTGTCCAAGCCCCTTAAGCATAATTTGGAAAATGGGATGAGGTGGGAGCAAAGGCAATATTTTCTGCTCTTTTTTTTTCCGATCCAGAAAGAAACACAATTTTAAGTAATTTGGTTATCTAAGGAAGACTCTTCTTGCCCTGTCACCTAGCTTTGTGACCTCAATCCCACTTATTAAGTGCAGCCCAGGGAGCTTGTCTGAACGCTGTCAGCTTATGGTTTATCCCAGGAGATTCATTAGAAAGAGCCATAACTGGCTAAGACTAAACTCCAGGCAAACCATAATTACGCAGCTGAGGTCAAGAGAGAATTACATAGAGAAGCACATTGCCCCAGGTCTTCCAAGCTTCCCAAGTCACTGATGCAGGGGATTCAAGTGGGTCAGTGACTCTTGCCAGGACCTTCAGTTGGTTTGTTTCTCTGTACTGATTTTTCTCCCTAATCCAACGTGTCCTATATTTTGCTATTTGAGCTATATTCCTAAAGAATTGTTTGATTAATGACTCTCTTCTTGCCTAGAAATTGAATTCTCAGTATTTTTTAAGGTATATCCAACTACCTAAAAACTGGGCCTAAAAATCTAATTCACAGAGCAGTAGCATCAGCCTCACGTGGGTATTTGTTAGAAATGCAAATTCCCAGGCCTCATTTCAATTGCACAAAATCAGAACTTTCAGAAAATGTGGTCCAGTGATAGTGGTAAAGTTGCATGTGATTTTAATGTGCTAAAATTTCAGAAGCCCTGCTCTAAACCCTAACAACCCACCTTTCTGAATTTACTGTATTCCACTTCCTCTCTACTTACAAATTTGACTATAGTTCTCTGAAGGACCTCTGTAGTTGTTATCCCCTATTTGTTTATGGAATTTCCTTAGATTGGAATAAAGTTTTTCCATCTATGCCACTCGGATCTTATTAAACCTTTAAGGTCCAGCTCACATGACAGTCTTTCCCCAATGCACGATTTATATTTGGGACTGGAGATAATTCACTGTTGTGGGGGGCTAGCCCGCATATTCTAGGAAGTTTCACAGCACCCCCTGCGTCAACCCACCAGATGCCAGTGATAACCCATTTTGACAGCCAAAAATGTATCCAGACATTGTCAAATCTTGAGCAGGGGAAATATCTCCCTTGTTTGAGAATCAGTGGTACACCCTGTCATTCTATAATTTATTTCATATCTCAAAGCCACTTTCAATTTCTTCATTCTCTGTGTTTCTGGAGAAATTGGGCTCTTATTATTTTGCTAAATCAGAATTGGAAAGTTATATTTTTTAAGAATAAAAAATGAGTTTTTATATGGGAATATATAGAAGTCTTTAGTATATGTAAAAGTTTTCAAAAAACTAAAATGATATGAATATGTAAGACATGGTCTTCATCTTTTGTGATACCTCTTTATGCCATTCATTAATTCAAAAAACTGAGCCCTTTACCACATTTTATTTGCTACATAGTTTGGCATAATTAAGTTCCCTAATTTGTCTACCCCTAGAATAGACTAGGAGTAGTTAGGAGCTGTTATTCAACCTTCTTTTGGCAAGAGACAGATAACAGTAGTGGGAATAAACCCAACACATGTTTGGGGGATGAAATTCAGTCAAGTGGGCAGACCACAGTGCCTGGGGTATGGGGCATTGTGATAGTTAATTTTATTATTAGCTGGAAGGATGTTTTTGGAAGGATTAACATTTAAATTAGTGAGCTTTGATTAAGCAGATTGCCCTCCATAAAGTTTGAAGGTCCAAAGAGAACAAAAAGACTTGCCTTCCTGAGTAAGAGCGAATTTTCTAGAAGACTGCGTTCAGAGGGAAACTGCACCATCTGCTCCCCTAGGTCTCCAGCCTGCTGGCCCACACTGCAGAGTTTGGACTCACTAGCCTTAATAATCATGTGAGCTAATTCTTGATAATACATCTAATAAAATCTATCTATCTATCTATCTATCTATCTATCTATCTATCTATCTCATATTGGATCTGTTTCTTTGAAAAACCCAGATTAACACAAACATACACAAGAAAAGTTGGTGAATGAGGCTGGCAGAAAGCATCAAAGAGTCAAATATTGATTGATGGATGAGTTTCTATTGAGAGACTGGTGGGATACAGACATAGGGATTTCAAAAACAGGAGACTTTTAGAAATCCAAGCAGTTAATTAACATCAGAAAGGTCTTTCAGTATGTAGGATATCCAACAACCTTCTTTCACGGGTAAAGAAACTGGCGCATAAGGTATGGTCCTAAAAATTTGTCAGGCTAGTAACTTGGGTCAGGAAATACATGATAGATTAAGGCTTGGATCCCTGGAGAACAAGGTAGGTAAAAGAAACTTAAAATTGTATGAGACTGGGTATATCATAATTGTTACAAGAATTGCTAAGCAATAAGCCTACTAGTGTTTTTTATAGAGTAGACACAGGAGTCAGAGAATCACAGCAGCTGAATGACCTGCCTAGCGTATGATGATTTATCAGTGGTAGCCCTCACACTCTTTGTCAGAGGAGACAATTATTAACGGCTAACTACCTATTGCTCTTTACTGAAAATGTCTTTACAATTTCTAAAGTCCACACTGACAAACTCTGTTTTCGGAGTGAAAACACCAGAAAACTCACACTTATATTTGTTTAAAGTACTTTATGCAATTAATGTATTCTAGTTCTTGATTTAAAAGGCAAAGATCAGCTTCCATATGGTAGCCTAATGTATTTTCAAGGATCTTTATAAATATCATAAAACTCAATTATAAGTAGGCTGAACTCAGTTCATAAAGATATTGATCTTTTGAGAACTTTGAACTATTAACAATATGCTCTGAAGTAGTGTTCTTATTTGTAACAAGAAATTGTTTCCAGCCTCACAAGGCTTTCTGTGTTCAGAATAGTATCAACAGAACACCAGTGGACTTAGCCATTCTATTTGCTGCCACTTTTCCTGGGCCCTAGCTACCTTGTTGCCTTTCTCTTTATATAGGGAATGCTAGCATCATCACCTTTTCTCTGCTATCACAGAACTTAAGAGTGGTTTCCAGACCAAAACAGGCTATGGAAGCGTGGTAAAAACACAGATTCCTGGGGCGCCTGGGTGGCACAGCGGTTAAGCGTCTGCCTTCGGCTCAGGGCGCGATCCCAGCGTTGTGGGATCGAGCCCCACATCAGGCTCCTCCGCTATGAGCCTGCTTCTTCCTCTCCCACTCCCCCTGCTTGTGTTCCCTCTCTCGCTGGCTGTCTCTATCTCTGTCAAATAAATAAATAAAATCTTTAAAAACAAAAAACAAAAAACACACAGATTCCTGAGTCATATGCACTTCAAGATTCTAATTCTGTGGGTCTGAAATGGGCCTAGGGATTTACATTTTTGCATTGTACTAGTCACACTAAGAAATTGTAATGTCAAATGAGAATTATGAATGTAATCAATGGTTCCAGCTCCTCACGTTCTGGTAAAGTGCAGTCAACAAAAACATTAAAAGTTTTGTTGTAAACATATTGTAGGTTGAGAAAAGGACTGCAATGGGGAAAACAATTTTTACTACTAAATTCAGTCTCTTTGCTTCTTTCCTTCTCCTCTAAGACCTTCCCTTCCCTTTTCTTTCTTCTTTCAGAGCCTCCTCAAAGTTATCACTGTTTGGGAAGCCGTTAGTTAGTAGTCGAAGAAGATGCCATCGCTTAAACTGTTCTTATGCCATCACTTCAAATATTCAGTTTTGGTGCCAATACATACTTAACCAAAGTTGATACCAAAATATACTCTGAATTACTTAGTTTACTCAAGGGAAAGGTAAAATTCCCAGTCTTCAAAACAAACGGCATCTCATATAGGTCATCTTTAAACTTGCTTGATGCTTTGCAAGAACAACTTGTATATCACTACTGCACAAATTTAACATCCTTGAGTTTAATGAGTCAGAGGAAAATATCTCAGTGTGTAAGCCAGAATGAACACTAAGTGGAAAATAGGAGGAAAATTCCTGAAAACTCTGTGCTCCTAATAGGAGTGTGGTAGAAGGCCAAAGAAGGGATAACACTTCCAAGAAAAACAATTAGCAGCAGGCAAAATCAGAAAGGCATTAACAAAGGAAAAATCACGAATACAGAGACATGCACAGTAGACTGAGGAATTTTGAGGGCAGTTTGTATACCTACATAAAAACACATAGAGATGCAGTGAATACTCCCATGCAAAATAATTAATTCCCTAGGCCTTAAGATGGTGGCTACTAATAGAAAGAAGGCAGAAAATGTTGGATTTTTAAGAACAATAAAAATGGACTGAGTTTTGGTTACTGGGACTGTTGTAATGACAGTCTGGATGGCTTTAACTACAGATATGTATTTTCTCCAGTTCGGGAAGCTAGAAGTCCATGATCAAGGTGTGGGCAGGGTTAATTTTGTCTGAATCCTCTCTCCTTGGCTTATAGATGACCATCATCTCCTCTGTCTTCCCATCATCTTCCCACTGTGTCTATGGCCTAATCGCCTCTTAAAAGGACACCAGTCATACTGGATTAGGGCTCATCCTAGTAACCTCATTTTAATACAATTACCTCTTTAAAGACCCTATATTCAAACATGGTTACCTTCTGAGGTATTGGGGTTAGAATTTCAACATATGAATTTTTGGGGGGACAATTCAGCCCACGATAGTCTGTTACAATGGCCCATCTTTGAGTATCATCAAAATATGCTCCACCTATGTAAAAATAGCTATGAACCTGGGGTCTTAGATGAATTTTGACACTTCAGTTTGGTAGTATCAAAATAGCTATCAAAATTACTCCAGTTTTAGCTTTCACTCACCCCGTCCTGCTCCTGTCACTTTGTCCAACAGAAATCTTGGCATAATAGCAGTTTGGTTCCCACAGATAGATTTCAGGGCAGGGATAGCATACAAGAGTTAATCTACTGCAGTCAAGCATTAGACAGCCCAGCAATGCTAGAAGATTAATTTCTTGTCAACAAACTCACAAAAGTGCTATCATGATGACTTGTCTTATGGGGCATGATAAAAGTTCATGGTCATGTACACTTGTGCTATTCACTCTCAGAAAGGGGTAAAGGAAATAGAATATAAACCATCTGGTACTCTGCAAAGGACCCTGGAGACTCTCACTGAGGTTCTCTCATGTGTCAGGTAATGTGTAAAGCTTCTGACACACAAGTATCCCATTTAATCCATGCAGTAACCTTTCGAAGTTGCTCTTTACGGATGAGTAAACTCAAGTTTTAGCAACTTGTCCAAGGTCATATAGATTTTTAAAACAGCTTTATTAAGGTAAAATGGCATACAATAAACTGTATGTATCCAAAGTATTAAATCTGTATGTATTCAAAGTACATAATCTAATATATTTTGACATGTCTATATGTCTCTGAAACAACTAGCATAAGCAAGGTACTGAACATATCACCCCAAAGTTCCCTTATGCTCCTCTGTAATCCTTCCATCCCTTATTCCCCTGCAACCACTAAGCCTTGACATATCCCCAGACAACCACTGATCTGTTCTCTGTCACTACATTAATATACATTTCCTAGAACTTCTTTCAAATGGAATCATACAGTATGTATTATTTTTTATATTGTTTGGCTTCTTTCACTCAAGATGACGATCTTGAAATTAATTCCTCTTATACAATACATCAATAGTTTATTCCTTTTTATTGCAGTAGCATTCCTTTGTATAGATACACCATGATTTATGTATTCACTCATCAGTTGTTGGACATTTGTGTTGTTTCCAGTTTTGGGTTGTTACAAATAAAGCTGGTATAAACATTTTTTATACTGGTCTTTGTATGGATATATGGTTTTATTCCTTTGAGAAAAATACCTAGAAGTGTAATGGCTGGACTGTGGGGCAGGTATTCCATAGTTGGGTCTTGATTTTTTGACTGATCTGACAATTTCTGTGGTTAATTGGAGTGTTTAGACCATTTACACTTAATGCGATTGTTGATATGGTTAGGTTTAAGTCTATGATCTTGCTATTCGTTTTCTATTTGTCTCATCTGAACTTTGTTCCCTTTCCTCTTTTTCTGTCTTCTTTTGGAATAATTGAGTATTCTTTATGATTTGATTTTATCTCTTTTGTTGTCTTATTACCTATACGAGGGCAAGAGTAAGGCGTACTTCATTTTTTCACCATATGTCTTGTTTTGCCTGATGCTCTGTGTCATGAAAACTATTTTTTTCATATGCTTTGTTTGGTTTTAATGGCTGTTTCAGGTAGGACAGGAAACCCAGACCCTGTTATTCTATCTTGGGTAGAAGATTCTTATGTCTATCTGTTAAATAGATTTTAAGCAGCAGATTAGAACTGGAAGCTGAGTTTCCCTTATCCATTACATTATACTGACAACCAGAGCTAAGGAACCCAGAGTTCCACTCCAATGTCTCTCAGGTCACCTTTCCATAGTTTTTAGTCCCCAAAAACTGGCTCTTAGAGTTTATTACTGTCCTCTATGTATATATATATTTACATACAGTATTTTTTTTTGCCCTATCTTCTGTAAGAACATCCCTGGATAAATGTTGAATGTGATTAATAAATAAGTGATAGGTATATTAAAATGAAAAACAAACAGAGACCAGGCTTGAAAATCCCCTGAGCAGACAAAACCAGTTTAGTCATACAAACAAAGATTAATTTAGCTTATTTTGCAAGACTAATTTGACCTGGGTCACTTCTTGCTTATGCCTTTGGAAATCATAAGCAAAACTTAAATTGTTTCCCAGGGTTGTTATGAGGTAACCATTGACCAATTCCCTATCAATTAAGAAAATTCTAATAATATAACACATCACCGTGAAGAATAAACAGTCATTGTGTTCTCAATATACAAGCTGCTTTATAAAATAGATGTCCGAGCCTCATTCCATGTTTTGGTTTGAGTGCTCCTGGTTTGCAAACTGTCTTTTTGGTGTGTGCTCCATAAACACTAATTACTACTTTGGTGAGTCACTGGTTTTAACTCTGTGATTTCTGAACTTTTGACAGGTGTTTTTAGGAATTCTTGTCATTTTATGACTCTCCTGAGGGTCTAATTAATGCGAAGAAAGTAAGAATGAAAGTTTTTATAAAATGGAGTTAACAAGTCATCCAAAAAAATTCCTAAAGAAGAATGCTACGTGAGAAATTGATTAAAAGTTATAAGTTATCAAACACAGTCTGACTGCAAAAATATCTGTAACAAATCAGAATTTATTATGTAAACATTTGGAATAATTCTTAAACGGAGATATAATTTTTATCTGACAGACTTGAGGATTTATTTTTACTCTTCATTGAAAGGATAACAGAGCTCCTCTTTTTCCAAGGGGAAAAACACACCTATATTAAGAATCCTCTCATCATTTTATTTTCACATATTTCTATAAGTGCATTCTTTTAAGAAAATGCTAAATTTCTCTATTTCCACAGAAACCCAACAATAGATACATGTGAGCACAGGCCATCATTTGTAGTCATTCAGATGTTTACACATCCGTAGAGCTGGGAAGCATTTAAAGGTAGTATTACCTCTTCAAGGAGGTCACTCTTATTTTAAGGCAATAATGAGATGACAAGATAAGCTTGATATTACAGCCATCACTGATTCCTTCACACAAGTTGCTAAGGACTTATATTTGAAAAATATGTATCTTTATCTCCATTAGAATAACTGAAACATTTTGTTTTAGAGAAACAAAGGACAAAAAACACAACTAAATGTCATTAGACAAACTACACGTTCACACTATTTGAAAGACCTACATGGCCACAATACAGTTATATGGTGAACAGGGTTTGTAATGAAAGAAGAGCTTAGCTGTTGGTCACTCACTAGCTTTTAACCTCAGCCACTCACTAAGCATCTTCAAACCTCAATGTTGACAAGAGGATAAAATGAAGTAACAGATATGAAGGCATTTTCAAAACTATTAATCATGACAGAAGAGAAAGGAATTTTATTAGAACTCACCTTTTTCTTACTTCAGTTATGGCAATTACATGGTAAAAATATGACGCATTACCCAAATGTCTCATTCATCTCCCCCAATAAATTGTCCATATTTAACCCTAATTTAGTGTGTATGTGTGTCTGTCTTTAGAAATCAAAAGATGTATTTATTGGTGGATTGATGGCGGACTTCAACTCAAGTTAATTCTGGAAAAAATCATTTGACCTGACCTCCTTTCTTTCCTATTGGCCATGCATACTTCTTCCTCCATGCCTTTAGGCTTGTTGTTATGACTATATAGAGACTATAACAGTCTCTAATCTTCCCACTTTTCAGCTACCTTTATAAAGATTTTACCTACCCTACAGAACTGATCGAAATCCCATTTCTTTAGTGAAAATGGTTTTTACATTTCTGCTTAATGATAAGCTTTTCCTTCTTTGAATCCCCTATAGGTTTAGCCTCCCTGCAACTCGGTTTTGCACATAGTATTTATTTGCTAATTCTTCTTTTCTCTCCGACTGGATTACCCAGACAATTCTCTTGAGAAGCATACAAATTTATCAGCTACTAGACACCACTCAGAAGTCCCATAGATACTTTAAACTCAGTGAGAGCACATCAAGGTTCCAAATCTATTTTTCTTCTTTCTTCCCTCTTCCAGTGACACATGTCCAGCTAGTTTTGCAAGCCAAGAAACCTCAGAGACATGCTCGATGTCTCCATGACTTTCACCTCTCCACTTCAAGATAAAAGTTGATAATTTTTAGCATGTCATGCAATGCACTTTATGACCTGACCTCTGTTTCTCTCCACAAATCCTTCTTGACTCCATATTTCCTCTACTTACTGCTGTACCACTGTTCTACTCTTGTAGATGAAACTCCTCAAAATATTTCTCTTTCCCTTCATCTTTACTTTCTCATCTCTCACTCAAACATCTTTGTTCCAAAGTGATTTCCATACCTAAGATGCAACTGAAACAGCCCTTGACAAGATATAATTGCCAGATTAGCAAACCTAGCAGACGCTTTTCAGTTCTGATTTTATTTGCATTCTCACCAGATTCAATGGATCACTGCACCTTTTCTGAAATATTATCTGACTCTGACCTCCACGACAACACTTCACCCTGGATTTCCTTATACCTCACTTAGGTGTTCCTTGTCTATTTCTTCTCCCAATTCATCTTTTCTTGCTTGAGGTCTGGAAGAATCTCAAGGCTCTTTTCAAGGCCCTCTTCTCTTTTTAACCAATATTTTCACCCCTAGGTGATTTAACCCATCCCCCCCCTTAAAAGATTTTATTCATTTATGAGACAGAGAGAGGAGAGAGAGCACAAGCGAGGGGGGAGCTGCAGGCAGAGGGAGAGGGAGAAGCAGGCTCCCCGCTGAGCAAGGAGCCTGGGATCATGACCTGAGCCAAAAGCAGACATTGAAGGACTGAGCCACCTAGGTGTCCCTACCCCCTTTTAAAATATTTTATTTATTTATTTGAGAAGGAGAGAATGAGCACAGGTGGGTGGGGGAGGGGGAAGCGAGAGGCAGAGGGAGAGGGAGAAGCAGACTTCCCACTGAGCAAGAAACCTGATGCAAGGCTGGATCCCAGGATCCTGAGAACTTGACCTGAGCCAAAGGCAGACATTTAACCAACTGAGCCACCCAGGCCCCTAACTGATTCGCTTTTATAATCTTACTGTCATTGATCCTTTAATGACTGCCAAGTTTATTTCTTCAGGATACAGTCTTCTTTGAGTTCCCCACCCAGCCATCCAAACAGCCTACTCAACATTCTTACCTGACTATCTTAAACACAATTCAACTTAATACATCTAATATCAAATCATTGATTTTCCTGTGAGTCCTCTCTATTTTCTGGTATTCCACATTTCAGCAAAGGATGAATGACCTGTTTACTGGAGTCAAACCTGGAAGTAAATACTAAATTCTTCTCTCTTTCTCATTATTCAGATTCAATCAACCATCGAAAATTGTTGATGCAACTTCCAAAATATTTTAAAAATCTTTCTACTTATTTCCAACTCTACGGCCACCTTCCTAGCATAAAACTTTACTTACTGACATAGTCTTCTAAATAGTGCCCAAATCCACCTTGGCTCGACTACAATCTATTCACCACATTGTGAGCAAGGGATCTTTATGACATCGCAAATTATATTATGTCACTTCTCTAGTTAAAAATCCGCTGTGTGCGACTCCTGAGTGGCTCAGTTGGTTAAGTGTCTGCTCCAGCTCAGGACATGATCCCAGGGTCCTGGGATTGAGCCCCTCATCAGGCTCCTTGCTCAGCAGGGAGCCTGCTTTTCCCTCTGCCTGCAGCTCCCCCTGCTTTCTCTCTCTCTCTGAAAAATAAATGAAATCTTTAAAAAAATAAAAAATTAAAATCCTCCATGACTTCCAATGTGCTCTTAGAATTATGCCAAAGCCTTATTATAGTCTATAAGAGTTTGCATGGGATGCTTAATCCTTCCCCACTTGTTTCCTCTTCTGTAAGCTAACTCCTGCTCATTCTAAATTAATTACCTTCTTTCAATAATTCCACATTGCTTTAGTCACCCCTCTTAATTAGATGCATTTAAAATACCTTGTACTTTTTCCTTTGTTGCATTTATCATCATTATAAACAATTATTGATTTCTATAAGTACTTATCTAAATTTTATTTGACCTGATGTGTTTTAAATTTCATAAAGTCAGGGCTTCTCTGGTTCACTACTGTATCTCCAGCATTAGCAAGGGTGTTGTCCTACAGTCACTTCTCAATATACATTCTTGAATGAATGAATGAATGAATGAATGAATGAATGAATACATGGTTGTATAAACCTCATCTGCTGCCATTTCTACCTCTCACACTCAAGCCCAGCCACACATATAATTTTGCTAGCTCTGGACTACATCATGTTTCTTCTAACCTTGGCAACTTTGCACCAACAATTCTTTGTGCCTGGATGCTCCTGTGACCTCATTGGCTGATTGATTCCATCTTTCAATACCCAGTCCAACTGTCAATCTACGAGGAGGCTTTCACTGACTGTCCACCAACTGGACCTTGTACTCCCCTCACCCACATTTTGATTTGACTCTGCCACCAGAGCGTCACACTGCTAACTTCTGCCCTAGTCCCTTGCACTGTTTTGTGTTTATTTACCTGTGTTTTGTTTTTTCTCTCCTGAGCTTTAAGCTTTTAGACCTGCATCTTCAGAGGCTAATACTCTGCGTAGCATTTAGACAATGACCAACCCACAACTATAATGATACTTTTTGAATAAATAACTCCTTGAGAGCTGGGACAATGCGTTTGACATCTTTAACATCTGCCACCGGGTTTTGTGCAATTCTAAATAAGAGATGGCAGTTAATATTAAATAGCTAATTATCCATTATTTCATTTAATGCCTGTGACAGCTTCTCATTCTATTCCTTACTCTCTGCACCTTTCTTTTTTGTGTTGCCCTCCATCTGCACCTTTTTTTGTGTGTTGCCCTCTATATTGTACAGCTTTTTAAGCAATGAAAACATTTTGTAGGAAGAGAAGTACCAAGGGTAAAAAAAATGGAGGCACTAGAAATATACAGACTTATGTCCTTAACTATTTCTCTATTAAAAAAACTAAGTGAAATATCAAAGCTAGGCAGACATTTGAGGTATACTTATACATCTCATTTTATCTGAAAACGCATCATTTTTATTTGATAAATCTGTCTGAAAAACTCAATAATTAAAATACAAACACTAGAAATGTCTACTTTTTTCATGTCCACATATATTTTCATGGAAAAATGTTAGTTCCCTCTATTAGTCTCCATTTTATCTCCCTTTCCATTTGGAAGAGAAAAAACAAAACAGCAATATACCTGAGTCATGAGGTTTGAGTTATAAATTTACTACTTGCATTTTAGTTATAGCAATGATATACATGTGAATTATATACATTTATAATACTTTAGAAGTCATTTGAAACTCCAAACACTATGTATTATAGACCTCTTTGCAGAAATACTTGAAATCAATAGAAAATGGATCTTGAGAAAACACATATTTGTAAACCAGTGTTTCTTCTCTTATGATATATTACTATGACACATTGTTTAGCTTGGTTTTTGAAAACATTCTCATATATATATTATCTTCCTTAATATTATTAACAGGGTTTTTAAAAGTTCCAAAAATCTTCTGGAAGATGGCCTAAAGCTAGCTTATGTTCTTGCCTCTCATAATTTGTGTAACTTTAGTGACTATATGATGGCTAAGGAGATCTAGCTTTCGCTCTTTGAAAATAAAAGTTGTTGATAATATGTTAAGTCCTGAGGTGTTTGATCAGACATGAAATTGTATAGCAAAACATGAAAATTAATTGTTTTTAAAATTATAGATTCAAACTGAGGGCTTTTCCTCTAAGATCAGGAACAAGATGAGAATGTCCATTCTTACCACTTTTATTCATCAGACTGGAATAAAATCTGTGGAAAATCCAAGCAGTAGCAATCAGACAAGAAAAATAAATAAAATGCCTTTAAATTGGAAAAGAAGATGTAAAATAGTCTCTGTTTGCAGATGACGTGATACTGTATATAGAAAACGTTAATGACTCCACCAAAAACTACTAGAACTGGCAAATGAATTGAGTAAATTTGGAAGCAGGATACAAAATTAATATACAGAAGTTGGTTGCATTTCTATATACTAATAATGAAGTAGCAGGAAAAAATTAAGAAAACAATTCACACTGAACCATTTATAAGTACACCAAAAAGAATAAATACCTTGGAATAAACTTAACCAAGGAGGTGAAAGACCTGTAGTATGAAAACTATAAAACATTGCTGAAAGAAAATGAAGTTGACACAAACGGCAAGATATTCCATGCTTGTGGATTGGAAGAACAAATATTGTTAAAATGTCCATACTATCCAAGGCAATCTACAGATTTAATGCAATCCTTATCAAAATCCAACAGCAGTTTTCACAGAACTAGAACAAATAATACTAAAATTTGTATGGAACCACAAAAGACCCCAAATAGCCAAAGCAATCTTGAGAAAGAACAACAAAGCTGGAGGTATCACAATCCCAAATTTCAAGATAGACTGTCCTAATCAAAACAGTATGGTACTGGCACAGAAACAGATACAGAGACCAAGAGAACAGAATAGAGAGTCCAGAAATAAACTCATGCTTATATGGCCAATTAATCAATGACAAAGGAAGCAAGAATAAGCAATAGGAAAAAGATATGTCAGTAAAACTGGACAGCTACATGCAAAAGAATGAACCTGGACCACTTTCTTACAACATACACAAAAATAAACTCAAAATGGATCAAGGACCTAAATGTGAGAGACCTGAAACCATAAAATTCCTAGAAGAAAACATACACAGTAATTTTTTTGACATTAGCCATAAAAACATTTTTCTACATATACATCCTTGTGCAAGGGAAACAAAACCAAAAATAAACTATTGCGACCACACCAAAATAAAAACCTTTTGCACAGGGAAAGAAATCATCAACAAAACAACAAGGCAACCTGCTGAATGGGATAAGATATTTGCAAGTGATATATCTGATAAGGGGTTAATATCCAAAATATATAAAGAACTTATATAACTCAACACCAAAAAGCCAAATAATGCAGTTAAAACAGGCAGAGGGCCTGAATAGACATTTTTCCAAAGAAGACATACAAATGGCTAACAGACACATGAGAAGATGCTCAACATCACTAATGATCAGGGAAATGCAAATCAAAACCACAATGAGATAGTACCTTATACCTGTGAGAATGGCTAAAAACAAAAAGATAAGAAATAACAAGTTTTGGTGAGGGTGTGGAGAAAAACCTTCATGCACTGTTGGTAGAAATAAAAACTGGTGCAGCCACTCTTGAAAACAAGGTGGATTTCCCAAAAAATTAAAAATATTATTACCATATGATTCAGTCACTGAACTCCTGGGTATTTATACAAAGAAAACAAATACACTAATTCAAAAATATCTAGGTATCCCTATGTTTTTTTGCAGCATTATTTATGAAAGCCAAATTGTGAGAGCAGACCAACTGTCCATTGATAGATGAATGGATAAAGAAGAGGTAATACATATATATATATATATATATACAGACAATGGAATACTACTCAGCCATAAAATGAATGAGATCTTGCTACTTACAACACCATGAATAGTCCTAGAAGGTATAATGCTAAGTGAAATAAATCAGGCAGAGAAAGACAAACACCATGTGATTTCACTCATATGTGGAATTTAAGAAACAAAACAAAGGAACAAACAAAAAAGAGATAAATAAAAAAACACCCTTAAATACAGAAAACAAACAGGTGGTTACAAGAAGGGAGGTGAGTGAGGGTTTGGGGAAAAATAGATAAATGGGCTTAAGGGTACAGTTATCATGATGAGGACTGACTAATGTATAAAATTGTTGAATCATTATATTATACACTTGCAATTAACAAAATACTGTTAATTATATTCAATAAAAAATAAAAATTATAGAATCAATGAAATTGATAGATTTCAGTAAGGCCATTAATTAAAAATGCTATTTTATAATCTGATCATCATTCATTCAGCTATGATCACTATAATTACTGATACCATGCTAATCTTTAAAGAAAGACAATTTATTTAAAATGTGAAGTATAGACTTGTTTTTTAAATAACAAGTTTTAAATCTATTGGGACAGTTTGTATAAAAGTAGCTTAAAATAATAATTTGAACATTAAAAAACTGGTTGGAAACTTTCTATTCATTATCAGGGATTTTCCTGAATGCCCTGATTTTTATCCAACTGAAAAACATAAATCCCCCAATGCACAGGATTTTCCTGTCTTGTTTCCTACTTCATACAAAAATCCAAATAAAATGCTGGTCCCAGATGGTCCATGCTGATATTTCACATAAAGCTAGTCCTGTAGGTTTGGAATAGCTCCTGTATGAACATAATTGTCTTGATTTTGTATGACATGTATTAGTTTATTGAAATATATTCCCATTTGAGGTATTTTCTTTGCTAGGGTAACTGATAATTCGGAGGGACTACCTATTTGATATTAGCATGACATTTAATGTAGAGTCAACCTCACTGGCAGGTGTTGGGTAATCCTTCACAAAGACCCTCACAAGACTAGAAATGTAAATCAATTGGTAAGATGAGAGAAGCATGCTCCTTTCTTCTTTCCTATTAGTGGACCTCACATCTTTTTGGTTTTTTACCCAGTA
This sequence comes from Ursus maritimus, assembly GCF_017311325.1. Taxonomy (NCBI): domain Eukaryota; kingdom Metazoa; phylum Chordata; class Mammalia; order Carnivora; family Ursidae; genus Ursus; species Ursus maritimus. The sequence goes on from NW_024426552.1 coordinate 50,886,644, forward strand.
GGCCCAGAGACATAGTACCCTCCAGAAATCCACCTGCAATATACTGGCTATAATGATTTTAATCAGAACAACAAGAGATATTTATATAGAATAGAGCTATTCATTAGGGCTGAAAATATGCATATCAACATCAGGTACCTTTCTTGGTACCAATTTTAAAAATCACCTAAAACATCTTCAGAATGATCGCGTTTTTTAAAGAGTTCAATGAGTGAGATACCCTTTATACTCAAGAATTGAGATTTTTTACTGAGGGGGTAAAAAATATATCAATGTAGCACATGGAATTATATGACTAAATAAGATCAAACTAATGTATTAAGTTATATACTAAATATGAATTGTATAAATATAACTTGGAACGAGTATACACTGAGTTGCCCCGTGAGACCAAAGTGAAGGCTTCCGTACCAGAAGTACTACATAATAAAACTAAGGAGCCATACTGGAGCTCAAGGCTTCAGTGTAGAGAATGACCTTTCCCCTTTATTTCCTAGGCAAGGGAGAGAACTTGGGCAAGGGTGGTAACAAGATTAAAGTTAAGTCATTCTACAATGAATCTCAAGTTCATTGAGATCTCAAGTTCGATCTTCAAGTTCAACAGTGACTTTCTGTTATGCTATGAAGCAAGATGCTTTTAATTCAAAGGGCTCTGGAAACCTCATGAAGCACTTGATAAGACTGATCATTTCAAACTGATTTCAAAATTCAGAAGTGCCACACTGGGATTAATAGCTTTCCTTCAGTTTTAATCTCTAGTAAGATCCCAGCAGGCCCTGCTTCTTGAAATAGATACACACTCGAGGTGAAAATGAATGACAGGGCGAAGAGTTCACATGTTACACAGCAGAAGAGGTGGAGAAGTGAGAGCAAGGAGTCAGGTTAAGGGATGTGAGCACTGTCAATCTACTCACAATGAGAGAGGAAAGATAAAACACAGTATATAATGACCTAAAGGGACATTAAATAGAGGCCAGGGAGACATTATTTCTTCCAGACAAGGGGAAAGGAATAGGATAAAATGGTCATGTGCTGCATTAGGGAATATTTAGGTCAAGCACAGAGAAAATTTCAACTTAAAGAGCATTTAAACAAGTATTCACTGGAGGATTGAGAAGCCATCATTCTACTACATTTCCAAGACAGAAATTTGGCATTTTTTTCCTTAAGAATGATTAAATAATAATCCACTACATTCTGAACTGACTCTGAGTATCTTTAAAGAAAAAAAAAGGCTTCATTGACTCTATATTATTATCAGTGGGACAGCTGAAGAAAGAAAGACACACACTACATAGAGCACGGTCTTAGGAACTTTCTCACAATATGATTTAGATTGTGTCATCACTAATTAAAACAGAATTCGGAAGCAGAGGGTGTGACATTGTGGAGTTTCAGTCAGCAAGAACAAAAAAAAAATAGCACAAATGCCCAATGAAAACATTAAAAATTGAATGAATATAAGCCTTACAATTTTCAATAACTGCTGATCTAATTTGATAGGTTCTTTTCATAACTAATGGTTGGACTGAATCTCAGTATGTAACTTGGGCATAGAAGACAGATCCCTTTATTTTCTATAACCACTTAATTTCTGACTTTTAATTTCAATGGGCTATTGGAAAATGTTAACCTCATTTTCTCTTGGGGCTCTTTCTCTTCCCCAGGGTTGAGCGACAACCCAGTTTTTGAGGCTTTATTCTTTGCCTCTAGTACTAGGTCACCAGATCACACTGGGGGTTACTCAATGTGCATTCTTCTGGTCGGCATGTGTTGTTCCTGTTTGCCTGACAGGATAAGATTCTTGGCTACTTCCATTTACAGAGAGGGGAGGAAGTAAGGAGAGAGACTGAGGAAACCAGTCTAAGTGAATGGCCTTTGTGAAGTACTTGAAAGAGGAGGATTACAGCCCTACTGAGAAGCTGAAAGAAGGTCAAGATGCCTAGAGCACAGAGAGAAAAGGGGAGAGGGACAGAATCACAGGTAGATCTGCCGTTGGGCCTGTCTGCTTACCCATCTTCCTGATTCTGCTGCTAATTATACTACGGGGACACTGAACTCAGTCCTAAGTTTCAGAGAACCACAGCCCAAAATAATTCATTTCTAGGAACGGTAGGATAGGTTAACTTTCCATCTACCCCCTTGCTTCTCCAAGACACATTTTTTTATTCTCAGGAATCCCCCATTTTTTCTTTAATTTTTTCATAATCATTAAACAGATTTTCTAAGGGTTTAGATGTACCATATACCTTCTCGGGGCCAATATGATGGAGAGCCACTCTAGCTGAATGGCAGGAAGGGAAAGAAATAAATATACTAAGAAAAAAATTATATGTCAATATATCCAAATATTGTCCAGTCCTCATTTAACAGCAATGATTAAGTGCTAACAATGTGTCGGGCACTGTGCTGCGAATTCAGAGATAAGCAAGGCATTTACTGTGACTTGGAGTTTCTCATGGTCTTGTAGGAGAACATAAAGAAGAAAAAGGACCATTACAGGGAATAAATTTATATTCAGAGTATATTTTTTTGTAGTCTCATTTAGATTTATGAATTTTAGGACTAAATAGAATCAAACAAATAGAAACCCCTTAGACCTTAATTTCACAGAATCATAAATGCCAAATGGGATTGGATCTCAGAGGTCTTTTGGTCTATTCCTTATGTAATTTCCAAATGCCCTCAATATCACCCATAAGTGATCATATAATCATAGCTTGAAGATTTTCAGTTTTGGGTAATTCCATTCAATTTTTAACAGATTCTATTCCTTAGAAATGTCTTTCTAATAAAATAAAAACTGTACTTCTTATAATTCTACTCAGTGGCCCTTACTCTGGAGGAGCCAAACAAAATAAGTTTAATCACTCCAACACTGTAAAAGTCTTATAATTAATTATGGAGCTATGTTTGACACTAACATATTTCTCAAGAATTGGGTGCTTAACTAGATGGCCCCCAAATGCAGAAATTTATAATGATGATTTGTCTAGTAATGTCTCATAATTAATGTTTAGGAAATTGGATATAATTTATTATTCTTTTTTGCATATTACCACATCAATATAAAATGCATTCTGATGGATGCTCTGAATTAATATCATTAACATATTCACATGTGAAAGAACAGCTTTATTTGTAGTCAGAGATTCACCATCATATTTGTAATATTTATGCTTTTCAAAACCTAAGTATCTTTTGTTTACCATATTGGGAGGTATAAAGATTCTAATATATTTTAAAAAAAAATTTTAGAGAAAATGCACTAAACTGTTTCATCTTTAAAAAATGTTAAAGAAAGTAGTCAACTAAACTGCTAAGTCAAGGACTCTTAAGGTGGTGATAAGCCTGATATAATCATCGGGGCACAGGACACAGGGAGTGGCCGTAAACTTTGCTGTGCTAGAAACACAACTTTGCTAATTAATCCACAATTGAGTAACACCTGGAAATGGACTTTCATTAACCAAACTCTCAAATTGTGCAATGATATATGTATGGTTCAGAGACCATAGCCCAGGAAAATTTGTTTCTAGAAACAATGGGATTGGTTAAGCCCCCGTGAGCATCTTACTTCTCCAAGGCACATTTTCTATCTCAAGACCCCCCTTTTTCCTCTACTTCCTCTACAACCTTTAAAATATATTTTTAAGGGCCTGCATGATTCCACATACCTCCTTGGAGTCAGTGTAATAGAAATCCAGCTTTTAAATGGTAGAAAAAAAAGAGAGAGAGATTTGATTTTTGTAATATTAGAGAATCTCAATGCCTAGTAGGGTACTGCCTTTTCTCTCTTAAAGCACCTAGAAGGCCAAACAATAACGAGAATACAGTTTAATTCAAGAAAACCATTTATTCATGATCTTACCAGCTACTTGCTGAAAACTAAGGTAAACACTCATGAATTCTCCTTGTTATTTATTACATTATTCCTGTCTAGTGTTTTATGTCTACCAGATACATTCACCGGATTCTCTGGACAGTGCTGGATTATACATTAATACATTATTACCATTCAATTATTTATTTTTGTGTTCTCCATGAGAATGGCCTCCCTACTTTAACTCTTCATAATATTAAGCAGGTAACAACACAGCTTCCTTTTCCCATGGTTAAATTGTAGTCTTGAGAATATATTCTGGTCACCTTAATTAGATTGAGGCACTTCAGGTTTTTATTAGACACAAGAGATGACTTGATGGTTTTGCAAAAGGCTCACTGAGTCTCAGTAATATCCCTTTCAAATATCAGCTTCTAGATGGCTAAGCCTATTCATTTTATATTGATTTTATTAGGTTATATTTCAAAGAGTGAGCTTTCTGACTTGACCTTGTCACTAAATGAAATATACGATTACACAGCCTCTCTGGAAACTCTAGTAAGAATCAACAATAATCATTAAAAACCTAGATGATTATTGAAGAATTTCCGAAGTCAGTGAAGTTTATATTTAGACTAATCAGACTTATTATTCCCGTTCTTTCTTTCTATTTTTTCTTGAAATCCCATCAAAGATTAATGTAATTATTATCTTGAGATTCACATAACAAATGAAGTAGTAATAATCAACATTTTAAAAGTGGCATGATTAAGATTATCAAATGCTGTAATATACATTATTTCCTTTGATCATCACAGCACTAGTAGATGATGACATTTAGTGACTTTTACGTTTAGATTAGAGTAGTGGTTCTTGGAATGTGGTACTCACCAGCAGCATCAATATATAGGCATGGGGCATTTGGCCAAATAAAATCCAATGCATAAGGAATTTTGCTGGATTGTGCTCCTAAATATATGTACTAGGAAAATTTTCTTACTTATCTATGAGGCCATGAATAAGGATGTTTATTGCAACAATGTGCTTTATTCACTGATGTGTCTCACATGCCTAAAACAGTGACTGGCGCATTGGTAGGACCCATAATATTTGTGAATAAGTAAGTTGTTTGTGGCATAAGTTATGTGGGGGCAGCCTGAACATCTATCACTGAGAGAGACAGGGAAAATATGGTAGATGTGCATTTGGGACATTACATAGCAGACAGACTAAACGGGTACATGCACAATAGTAACATAATGGGAACTTAAAAGCATAGAGGTTAGTAAAAAATAGGATACATAAGATCCATTTAGTTCAGTTAAGACACAGTTACACAAAATAGTACATATTTTGCAAGAGCACAATAAAATACAAAGATATACATTAAACAAATCAACAGGAATGGCCTTACTGAGTACTGATGGTGGGATATCAAATTGACCGGGAGTTATTTTTTATTATTACTAGTAGTATTAACTTCCAAGTTACTCTGTTAGCCCTCTGTGATTCACATTTTCTTCCTCAACTAAATTATTAAATGAAATAAATGACTTTAACATCACTTCTAATCTAAGGACTTCCAAATCTGTATTTGACTCCTCCTGGGAGCCGAACCGGAATTTCCTGCTAACACAAAGGCTGAACACTTTAACGCTTGGCATCCACTGAAAATTTCTCCCATGCTGAGTCTCTTCTCTGGCAATGGCATTACCAAGGATTCTGTTTCAACAGTTACACATACTAATCATTTTTCATTCTTCCAACTTCTTCGACCTTCTATACCTTCTCTTACCTGAGCAAATGTATCAGTAGATGGGTACAAAAGATTCTACTCTATTCTATTTCTTTATGAGACTGTCCTTTTGTCCACTCCTCACTACCACTGTACTAATTTAAACCTCACATTTTTTTCTTGTCTAGATTACTGCATTAGTCGTCTAACAATCTCTCCCTGCTCATAATCCTTAAGCTTTCTAATTCATCCTTTGCATTGTTATTGGATTTTTTTTTTTTTTCCTAAATCACAGGGTGGATCATGTCATACGTCACTTGTAGTCTCAAGTACATTCAGTGTCTACGGAAGGCCATACACTCTAACGCAGTATTCCAAACATTTCCTGAAATGGCCCAAAAGGAAACTCATCTTCCTCCTCATCCTTTCTGAACTGTAGAATTCAATCATATTAAGTGTATTGTCATCCTGGAAAAGATAATGAAAGTCCAAACTATGACTTTTTAAATACTATTTCTTGGGCCTGGATTGTTGTTCCTCCCTTTATTTCTTGGGCCTGGATTGTTGTTCTTCCCTTTATTTATGGAAACCCCCTCACTCTTTAAGGTCCAAATCAAGTATACAGTTTCTTTTATGGCTTCTCCAAGCCATCCAGTCACAAAGAATAATTTCTTCACTTACAATACTATACACATCCCTTCTGCTCCCCTTAGCACTTACTCAAGTTAACCTTGTAATATGGCTTCTTTTCTTCACATATATCCTCACCCTAGCCTCGTGAGAACTGGATTCTATGATATTTTATGATAAAGATTTTGACTTATACATCTTTACTTTCCAATTCCAAGAACAGTACTTGGCAAATAGATGCCCTATAAATATTTAATTAAATTTAACATTTATAAATGTTGGTTAGACTTTCCTGGATCGTGGGCCCATTGAGATTATGAAAAAAGCTACAAACCTGTATTCTCAAAAAAATGTATAGACACAGAATTTTGCATATAATTTAATGAGATTTGTGATGAATATTTGGACTAGCATTCTCGACATTTATTCTAAACCCAGCCCTGCATACAGAGGCTAGAAAAGTTAAAATTATTTTCTGAAGGTTCCTTTGAAGTTTTCATCTCTGGTTTTAGAATTCCATTTTCCAAAATATACTACCTACTATGCCTCCTTCTTGTAGCCATCCTCAGGATGATACTGGCATTGCTTCAAGATTTTAGCTACTGGATATCTTGTCATTCCTTCGAACACAGTACGTTTTATAACTCACTGTGATTTCGATATCTGTGTAGATACTTCTTTCGTATGTTTGGTTTCTCTGTTTCTTGGCCTTCTGCTCTCCAATGATCTTCTCCTTGGCTTTGCCTCAGTCCCCTATTATTAAGGTCACACCCCAGATTGTTTCACTAGCAAACAATGTACTAACTTTATGTTCTTAATTTCAAACATTTCACTCTGTCCACTACCTCCTATATTTGTAGCTCACCACTTCTATTAGCCAATTGCAAGAACGTTATATGACTGAGACATAAAATTCAATGATCCTATCAACTTACTATTATTATTGCATGGTTCATCTTTCTGAGCACACCCCTGCTTATGACTTCAACTATCGCTTCCCTATTTCTCTTTCACACTCACTTGGAAAAGTACTAGTGCTGCTCAAGTCCAATACTCCTCATGCTCTGCCACCACTTGAGAGGTAAAAATGGCTGCAGAAAATCAAGCAACCATGCTGACTAGTTTTACTTAAATTCATGACCATTAGCTCCAACGGTACTCTTTGTGCTGCCTTGCAATTCCACATTTCACCATCCATTGACTCCCTTCCTAACCTAGATAGGGTATTATATGCCTTCTTTCTTCAAACCTCAAAAGCACCACCTCTGCCCCCTCTTATATTTACTCATAATTCACTGAGAAATATATGCAATCAAAAAAGATTTTCCAAACACCACCACCACATACCTTTGTTGTCTCCTGTTAGTTTGAGTACATTTTACTTGCATTCTATGACCATTTGACTTCTTAATGGTATCCTTTTACTTTTCTCCCTCCTTATCTTTAGCATAATCAATGTTTTACTTTCTACTGAATCATTGCATCAGAATATAAACATGCTACAATATCTCCTATTTTAAAACTCATAATATCTCCTATTTTAAAAACCCACATCCCTTTCAGCTATAGCCTCTTGAAAGAGTTCTCTATATTTTTTGTCTCCTGTCTCCTTTCCTTCCATTCTCCCTTGAACCTGCTCTAATCAAGCTTTCATTTTGGCAATTCTCCTGACTCAGTTATCTAGACCACCAGTGATTTCAACATAGCTTTCTCTAACGGTCATTAGTTCCCTGTTCTTGTTTTATGTGACTTGTCAACAGCGTATCATGTCTTCTTGAAACATATTCTTTATTTAGTGTTCAAAAAATTACTCACTCTTAGTGTCATTCTTTGTCTCATTTGCTAAATTCGTCTCCATTCCCATAGCACAAAACCTTTCAGTATCTTGGAGTTCAACCCCTGGATCTCTTCTCTGTCTACAAGTACCCCTGAGGAATACTATCTAGTTCACGTCTTTATTTTTTTTTTAAAGATTTTATTTATTTATTTGACAGAGATAGAGACAGCCAGCGAGAGAGGGAACACAAGCAGGGGGAGTGGGAGAGGAAGAAGCAGGCTCGTAGCGGAGGAGCCTGATGCGGGGCTTGATCCCATAAGGCTGGGATCACGCCCTGAGCCAAAGGCAGACGCTTAACCGCTGTGCCACCCAGGCGCCCCTAGTTCACGTCTTTAAAAACTTCCTATATGTTGATAAATTCCAAATTTCTATTTCACTATTCCCTTGAACTCCAAAAGTACATCCAACCACTAACTCTACTTTTCTACTGGATGTCTGTTCAGCTTCTCAAATTTAACATGTCAAAGTGGAACTCAGTATTTCCTCTCTACCAAACACATTCTACCTCCTGTCTTCATCATCGCAATTTTTGGCAATTTTGTGCTTAATTTTTTCAGGTTAAAAATGTTGGTATCATTCTTGACTTACCTCTTTCTCTTACATTTGGTGACAACAAATCATGTAGACTCTGCCTTTAAAATACATTCAGAATTTTTCATCACTGTTATCTTGGTCCAATGCATCGTAACTTCTTGACTGGATTATCCTAGCCTTTTCACTTGTTCTAGTCCTCTGCTGACTACTACTATATTCTCCATAAAGCAGACAGAATGATTATTCAGAACTCTGTCAAATCATGTCACTCCTCTACTTAGAGCCTCCCAATGTCTTTCTATTTCATGCAGAGAAACAGCCTAAGTTCTTAGAATGGTTTAAAAGGCACTACCTAATCCAGACCACCCGTAAAACCCAAATCTCATGCTCTTCTTCCACTTACTCTTGCTCACTCTGACCACCATCAACTAGACTTCATCACTATTTCTTGAACATACAAGGATCCTGCCTCAGAGCCTTTGAACACATTATTCTCTCTTCCTAGAATCCTTTTCTCCCAGATATCTTTATGGTTTATTCCCTTACCTTGTTTCAGATCTCTCTGCTCAAATGTTACCACAATTACCGTATATCATTCAAGCTTTCCCTCATAGAGGCCCATGGCATAGTAATCTCTCCTTTTTAAACATTACCTTTTCCCTCTTATACTACTTTACTTTTTTCAAAACCATTTATTACTATAAGGCATAGTATGTAAAGAAATTTCTCCTTGTTAATTTTCTGCCTCTATAAGAAAGAGATTTGCTCATATTGATCACTGCACCCTGAATAGTGAATAAGTATATGGTAGGTGTTTTAAGAATAAATAAATAAATGAATGAATAAATGAATAAATGAGATACAATCTCCAAAAACTTTAATTAGGAACTGTGTCATGTTAAGAGAGGAAGAAGATGTAGCATCCTTTTTTTTTCTGACCTGTATCATGGCAGAAGTGATGTGGTTTTCTGTTCAGCAGCAAAAACAGCATTCAGAGTCTTCAACATTTTTTTAGTGGTGTCCTTGTGATAGAGGATTCCAGAATATGAGAAGTATTCTTCAAAACTTAGTTTAGGGCCTGTTCCTTTACAATTTTGTATTTGTCTAATTTCCTCTATTAAACCCCTCCTGCTTGGACTGACTAGAATGAATTCTGTTGTCTGTTTGCTAGTGAAATTTAAGTGATATAATCATTGCTTCCTGAAGTGGTTGCAGGTAATCAACATTCAAAAAATGCAAATCTTTACTTGGCTATGTGACCAAGGTCCAATTATCATTAGAAGATGGGGTATATTGCCATACCAGTGATATCTTCCACAACCAGTGGTATAACAGCTGTTTAAATTATCTCTTATCCTGATCCTAGAATAAAGTCCTATTGAAGACAAAGTTATTCAGATTGAGTGACTGTTTGGATAATCCATTAATGCTGGTTCAAACATAAAAGGACTGTGTAAGTGAAATGGCTAACTCTAACTGCAATGCAGAGCTTCGAATGCCTCAAAATATCACCAGGGAACAAAAGAATTTCTATGGCTGCTTTAAGATGGTATCTCAACTTTTATATAAGCAGAGTTGAAGTAGCAAAACGTCAGAAGCTTTCTGGTTTCCCAGTGTTATATAAAATGAGCCAAAGATGGCCTCTGTATATTGGCCCTATGTTTTTTACTTGTTTGTTAGCAAGAAGAATGAGTCCTGGTAGCTCAAAAGCCTGTCATCACTAATCTCAAATTATTACACATCCAGTCATTTTAATAAGAGCCCAAGTGAATATATTTTCAGCTATAGAAAGCCTGTCTGCTTTCCATACTTCATGAAATTATACCCAACATCTGCTAGCCATAGATAAGTCTTCTAGGTGTAAAAGATGCCACACTGCTGCTGCCCTTCAAAGCTCTCTGACCAGACTCCCAGTTGGACCGTTTGAGTGACATTATCTAAACACACGAACTTCCTCCTTCTCTAATCTCTCTCTCCCCTGGGAGTTTTCTTATCCTTCTATCTTTCTGAATAGTGGTCCCTGTGCCATAGCCTCTGGACAGTTTTATGACTTCTCCCACATACGAGTCTGCCAAAGTATTATCTAGATAAAGTTCATTGTGTGTTATTGTCACCTTATTATAATTTCTTTTCATCAGCCCCCAAATCCCTCATGCTCACTGTACCAGGATAGCTGAGCTACACTGTAGATAGAATGCACAGCCATACCAGATCTCTTCAGTGAAAATTAAGACAATGTTTGGAAAAGAGTAGAACTTAAATTGTTGATCAGTGACATTTGGTGAACTGAATAACTGTGAATTCCTTGGACCCCCTTAACTCTAATCTGCCTCCTGGGCCAGCAGAAGCAACCTCTCCTTCTCTGGCTCATGTGTCTGGTTCTTTCTTCCATGATAACCCAGTAAATGCCTCACGTGAAATAGTAATCTTGCAAGGGAATGCCATTCTTCTCATTTCAATATATCTACTTCCACTCTTTGCTCAAGGCCAATAAGTGGAGTTGAGTTTCAGTATGCCCTAGGGAGCCAATTACAAAGTAAACTAGGAGAAAAACGAAAACAAAACCCAAGGAAACTTGGATAAATAAGGCTTCCATATCAAAATAATTGCAAGGTATTTTTAATGTGTAAAGCAAAAATGGGATATTTATGGAAATGTACTTTGAGATTCTAGATAAGAATGGGAAGGATGTCATTTTTAGATAGGCTTGGTATTGTTAACATGGGTTTATATAACTAGAATTTACTTGATTTAGAGTTCTAGTTTGAGCAGCTGGGAATGCTTCTAAATATTTTCTCACTGAATTGATTAAAACCTGGACTCAATATTGGCTTATGATGAAATAAATTGGGACGTCAGAATTTCCTTAGTATAACATTGAAAAAAAAATCCGAAGGTCTAGGGCAATAGGATTGCTGAAATGGATTATTTTTATAGGCAACCAGCTCAGTCATCTCTTAATAATGTCTTTTGAGAGGGCCTAGTTTATACTCCCCTCACCACAGAATTGAGAAATATATCAGTGTAGATAAATACATTAGCCAAAACCCTGTAGTGTCTGTTCTCTGTAGGACACAAATGAAGGTAGTGGTGACATTGAAATAGACTTTCTGATTTCAGTGGGATTATGGAATCCCTGGGTGATAGAGGCAAAGTAGCAGCACTTAATAAAAAGGGACAAGATTGTAATAGTTGCTTTAATAGGCAGCAGAGCCAAGGTGATAATAAAAGTGCTTTGATCTTCAGTTATTTTTGGTGGTAACTAATTGTACATGGCATTTCTAGAACTGAAATAGATGAGCAGTCCCTTAATTCCTTACTTGATCTACATTACCAGAGGGGAACAAAATTTATCTATTTTAGGAAGGTCAAAGTGGAAGGCTTTGCAACCAGATAGATTGTCAGAAATAGAGGTCTATGGTGATTCATGAAAAGGGAAGAATTTCTTGGGCCAGATGGACAGGGATTTGGAGAGAAGGTTTTAAGATTGGTGACAAGAAGCTTCAGGGAGGAGATCATGGATGGAACTTGAAATAGAACCAGGTAGAAGATTATTTGTTTTCCATGTAAATCACCATCAATGGACCTCAATTCTGATTGTTCCCATTCAAGTAAACCATAATTTACACTATTCATTCCACTGTCTTTCTTCAACCATTCCAGTTCGTGCCCATTGGGCTCATGAACAAAGTGAGCATAATGACAGGGGCTCAACATTTCCTCTTACTGATGTTTTTATCTGACTGCTTATACTGCAGTGTGACAGATATGGCATTAATAGAAAACAATGGTGAGCTATTTTAGGCTGACTAACCAGCCACCTGGGGGCAGGTGAACCTATGTCATTATATAAGGGGTAGATATTTTTCATCCTAGAATTGACTCATATTCTACAAATGAGTAGAACTATTGAATGCATCTGTCAAATACCATAAAGCATTCAATAAATTACTATATGAGGATAATTTATATCATCTCCACAAATCTAATAAGCATTAATATATGGGTCAAAGTTATCACTTTATTTAACATTAAATCAAAGTCTAAGAACTAGAGTGAATAGAGGTTGAACATTGCTTGAAGCATTGGAACGTGCTTGCTGAGGACTATCTGATTCTTTGTAATGAAGTTTGGGATCTGTAATAGTCAGAATAGTATGGGCTATGCTGCCATAAAATACAACCCCAAATCTCAGTGCCTTAAAATAATTGAGGTTTATTGCTTGCTTATACTACTTGACAATTGCACATTGCCAGGTACTCATCATGGGCACATAGTTACACAGGCTAAATTGAACTGTCCATGTTTTGAATATTGCCTATTGTGCCAGAAGGAAAAGACCACTCTGGGGAGTCTCACTGCAGGCCAGAAGTGACATACTTCACTTTTGCTCATGCATTATTTGCCAGACTAGTTACATGGCCCCAGACAACCATAAGCAGGAAGTACAGTCTTATAATGAACCTGGGGCGAGGAGGACCAGAACAGCGCTGCTGACTACCAAAATGTCTATTCAGGAATTCTGTCGAACTTTTCTCAAGACATTAATATTATTCTGGGAAGATGTCTAATAGATAGCTTTCAAATTCTGAGGACTGAGATATTCATTTATTCTATATTCTAAGGATTTTCTTGGAACTTTACTGCCTGACTTGATTTTCCTTATTTTCTTTTCTTTCTTTCTTTTCTTTTCTTTTTCTCTGTTTTCCTTTTCCCTTTTGTCTTGGGCAGGCATTCCCAAGACTAACAAATTCAATGCAAAAGCACAGGCTGACTCACAATAGGCAAGGGAATATTTCTGTTGGGAAAGGTCAAGGGCTTAAGGAAGATGATTCTTCAATGTTCTTTATTGGAGAATGAAGAGTATTGCTTAAAATTTAATTCTATTCCAGCTCTCTCGAAGTACTTCAAGAATAATGAATTAGAAGATGTGGTAATAGAGTGACTGTGGAGGAAAATGTGGCCTCCATTATCCACTTAGCAATAGTTCAAATGGAAATGTGGATATTAGAACCTGGTTTTGTATATTGCATTACAAAATGTTAGCCAGGCCACCTCAGTTATTTCAAAGTGTCATGGATCTCTTTGCTTCCATCTGACATCCAGATGGACAGGAAGGGCTGTGCAGATGTGGTGGTAAATGAGGATTATTTTATAGTCTATTTCTTGGAGAGTGAGGGAGGGGACAGAGTCCTAAGGAATACAATCCTGCCATAGATGCTAGAATGCCTAAATACTATAAAGCAAACTAGATTAAGGACATTTTACCTACATATAACTTCATTAATATTAACTTTCCTATTAATATTATTGTTTGAAAAGCGTTCAACTTAACATTATATCTAATTGATGACTGAACTGGTATTTATTGTTTGTGACACACATAGCACACCACGATGGTCAAACACATTTCAGCTTGAGGTAGAAGTTCTCCACGAGCTTCATCAAATCTAAGAACTTCATAGAAGTGCTGCAAAGGTGATCACATATTGGGGAACCGTGTTTACTGAGTTGTAGCAGGGAAAAAGCCTAGATGTGGTTTCACTATTAAGAACAATGGGAATTAAAAGAAGAATGCAAAGCTATACATGAGGCAGGTTGGAAGTGAATGACATGATTTTCCCAAGAGATCTTAAAAGCAATAGATTCCAAACTGTTAAAATGGGTTATTTTTCCCTGAATATGTATACCAGATGGAATCTTAAAACCCTGAACGCTGTCATGACTCAATCACACACATCTAAACTTACACAGCATCTCTCATCTAATGAACTCAAGCACATCCTTCCTTTTATTAATGTTTACTCCCAATATTCTCAGGAACCACGCAGAGGGACATCTGATCTTCAAGTCAAAGGCAGAGAAACTGAGACAACTTGAGAGCTAGTGACAGGCCCAAGATCATGAGAGCACCACCTGAATGTGAAATAGAATTAACATGTCTTCCCTACCAGCAGTCTTCCCTTAGATCACGTTGTCAGAACAGTTCCCAAGTGACTCACTCTGTTGATAAACTGAAATAATGCTGAATTCCATATAATTACGCTAACCAAGCAAGATTTAATGACTATGTGATATCTGTCCCTCTAGAGATGTGACAGACATGTCATTAACATTCTTTAGCAAATTACTAAGCAGCAATTCAAAAAGAGTGTAACACGAAATGCCATACTTTGGAGTTGATATTATGAATTCTGTAGTACAATTTTCACTTTCTGCTTCTCAAAAGATAACTGACATGAGAAGGAAAAGAGTTGCCAAAATAGTCTGCAAACTGATTAAAACAACAGTTCTAATGAAAAAGTCTGAAAAGAAAATTGACTTTTAAAGTTAAACTAATTCTCAAACCAATAAGTAGAAACAACTTGTAATTAGTGTTTTTTGTGGTGTACACTGAATATTGTACTTTTTTTTTTTTTTTTTGAGAAAGAGAGAACGAGCATGCACTCAAGTGGGAGGAAGGGCAGATGGAGAGACAGAATCCTCAAGCAGACTTCTTGCTGAGTGGGGAGCCTGATGTGGGACTTGATCTCACGACACTGAGATCGTGACCTGAGCCAAAACCAAGAGTCCAATGCTTAACCAACTGAGCCACCCGTGCATGCCTTAATGTTGTGCTCTTAACAAATGTAGAAAATTGGTTTCCCTTGCTAGACTCTGAATTGCTTCTATACAAGCTACCTGTTTGATAGTGAGAAATGGAAGTATTTGAACCTTCACCCACATTAAATCCCAGAAATAAGTTTAGTGAATGGCCTGACAGTTCTTGGAGAGTGTTTGATCATCAGACAGAATGTGTGGACGCATTTGGATAGATTTTAAATTATCAGTAGTTTGTGATTATGCAGTAGGGTGAATTATTGTTAGAAGACGTGTGGAGTTCCACCATTCACTAGAGATCTTAATTTAATGACAAAATCATTAGACCTGGAATGGTCTGTAAGGAATCTACACAGAAAAGAGGCATTTGTTATCACAAATGTAAAATCCAAGCTTCTGCTAATTTCAGATGTATTATGGTGTACAAATAAATATTTTATGATTACTACATCACTAAAAAGCAGTGGGTAAGTTCTTTGGAATGTGGGTCGCATCTCTAAGCCTTAAAAGTAAACTGAAATTAGTAAATTTTAATCTTAAATTAATGAACTTTGAGCCGAAAACAGTAATTTTACATATTCATAGAAAGACGAAAAATTATCCATGCCCTTTTAATGGCAGCAAAATACTTGAAAGGCAACGTGGTGAAACAGAAAAAATACAGAAACAGAAGACAGCAAACTGGAATCCTACTTGGCTGGACATGGGACCTGCCTGCCTGCAAGGAATGCTGATAACAAGTATAACAAGTGTAAGTGAAAATAATCAATGTATAAAATGCTATGCAAACTTAAAACATGATTATGTCAGGAGAATTTAGTTTCCCATTAGCACATGTAGCTTTATCATAATTATTTAGACTGATGTTTATTTGTAATTTTCTCTGAATCATAATTACAACTGCTTTATGTTTTCGAAAATATTCTCCAAAAGAAACATATTGTTTTCCAACAGTTGATGCATTTATATTGATTTATATCAAAAGACACAGTTTGAAAGATATAGACTGTGAGGTGAGTTAGTTGTAGTCGCCCACATCGTCTATATGGCACAATGAAGTGTTACTACTCGCACAAGTCCTAGCAAGCACATCAGTTTGCTGTTTGGTGAAGATAAAGATTTGCATTTCTTATGCGTATCATCTTACATTACTATGGGAATTTGGACTGGCGTTTAGTAAATTGTTCCCAATAAGTGTTTTTAAATTTTCAATTATAAATAAAAGTTTCTGATTGATGAAGCACGAGTATGTAGTCATGCGATTTATGGGTCATGTCACTTATTCGTATATCTGGAAGTGACTGATTTATTCATCCAAGGAGCTGTTTCCAAGTCATGCAACTGCTTTGAGAACATGACTGATTTATAATCTCAGGAAATGGTGAATGGTTCATGCACTTGATTTATCAGATGCATTATGGACTTATAATTCCTCTGGCTGAGGCAGAAGTCAGTGCCTTATACTTGGGATATAAATATCTGTTTTTTAAATAAAACAAGACTGATTTATTTTACTTATTTGTGTACACAGACTTTAAATTCTCGCTATAGTCATGCTTTCAATCCGTTTGATTCTCCAACGGGTCTCTTCTCTAGGGTACAGATTGTGTAATCACAGTTTAGTTGATGGAAACATCTACTGCAAGCTGCACTACATTCTCTCAGAACAAGCTCTGACCAAGATGAAGTCTTTGCTTATTTCTTTTTCTTTTTAGGGCCCAATACATAAGTCTTTGCCAGTTTTGCCTGCCACCTTATGCTGTGTTCTTTTTTTTTTTTTATATCCTTTTTTATTTCTTTTCCTTAGCCCATGAGTTATTAGGAGCATGTTACCTAATTTCTAAATCTTGGGGACTTTCTGGATATCTTAATGTCACTAATTTCTAATTAAATTTCATTGTAGTCAGAAAACATAGTCTGTATGATTTCAGTTCTTTGAACTATATAGAGATATCCTATGTCCCCAGCATATGATCTGTTTGTGGAAGAATGTTTCATGTGCATTTAAAACATTTCTTATTTTATTTATTTATTTAAGATTATTTATTTATTTATTTATCTGTGAGAGAGTGAGTGAGAGAGAGAGCACAAGCTGGGTCAGAGGGAGAGGAGAGAAGAAGATTCCCTGCTGAGGAGGGAGCCCGATGCTGTGTTCTCATCATTTTTCTTTTTCTAGCATATACAACACAGCTGGCACTTTGGGGTCATAGATGCCACTTCAGGAATCAAAGGTTGGCTTTATGGTGACCTCGTGAGTGTTATTGCTACATGCTCGGTTGTCTGCTGAAGGAAGTGGTCCCAGTCCCTTGGGAAACACATGGCTAACAAGCGGTACAGAGTGAGCTGGAAATGGATGGATCAGGGACAGAGTAAAGGGACCTGGCTGCAGACATTTACCCTGAAGAGAGCAATAGGAGTCTGGGTCAAGAATTTAAAAGGACCCAAGTCTGAAATTTGTTTCCAAAATTCTTGGATTAGAGGGTATCTAAACTCATGACTAAAACACAGCATATGTAGCAGCTTAGAATTTATACTGTGATCAGATCATTGGAAGCTGGGTGTTGACAATTCTGGGAAATAATAGAGGTTAATATATATCGAGTGCTTGTTGTATGCCAGACACTGTTCTAAGTGCTATACATAAATAAACTCAATTCCCACAACAGTCTTTTGAGGTACATACCAATAAGACCGTTTTTAGAGGACAGAGACCTAGAAATGTTACATACACTACCCAAGCTCATGCAACGAGAAAGTCACAGAACCAGGAATCGAATGCAGCCTGTTCTCTGCTGTCCCTCCTAAGGACAGAGAAGGTGGGAAGCTGGCCTCAGATCCAGAAAAGAGAGGTTGAAAGAAAGAATAAGAGTGAGAATTTCGAAATATTGAATTTTGGCAAAATACGTTGCTGTTTAAGGTGGAGGTTAATTCTCTGCTGAGGGTGGTGGAGAGCTTGAATTGTGCTCCAGATAATAATTAGAACTAAGGAAAAGAACTATAGATTGTTACGGAGATGTGGGAAGTTGGCAGCAGGCTAGGAGTGAGAGGGCTGGAGCAGAATTTCAGTATCAGAGTTCATTTGGAAGATGACTCACTTCTGTACTGAAGAGCACCAAGGACTGTGCCTGGAATAGAGTTGATTCAATAAAACTTTATTGAATAAACACTGTTGAGAGACAAAGATGGGGAAAGAGACTACAATGTATTCCAGGTATTTTGAAGCCCTGGATTCAAATTTGTGAATATAGGCTCTTTGTATTCCTATGAATTGGCTAAGGAGCTAGGAAAAGTAGAGGAAATGAGTTAGGGAAAATATTTATCATAAATAAATTGAAAAAGACACATATTATATTATTCTTGTCATAAACCCATTGGATAAATGTTAACTTTTTAAACTGATCATTTAAATAATGAAATCAATTTATGATTATGCTAAAAATAAATGTCGATGTTTAAATACAGAACTTTTCCCGTCATAGAATAGTTGGGCTTGGACTTAACATCTCATCATAAACAGCTAGAAAACGACCAAATATATGAAACATCTGTTTTCAGACATTGGACATCAGGGAGAATAGCTCTCTGGTCACTGTGAGAAGAGAAACATATGTGAATTAAACTTTCTGTCTGAAGGCTCTGTCTAGATCTCAAGCCAAGCACAGTGTCCCTGTGGAATTGCAGGAACAGAGATTGGAAACAGAGATGACTTGAAGTTGCAGGACAAATTACAAGATAGGTGGGAGCTAAGCAGAGGAAGAATCATTTTGAATCTTTGCCCAAATTCTGTCTGAGCATGGGTAGGATGTTGCTTAACATCTATTAATTAAAATCAACACAAAACAGAATAAATCAAAATCAAGAACAGTGGAGCATGAGGCTGAGGGTTGTCTCCTCAAAAAACAGTAATTATTCTTCACTTTGTTCCCATACCCGAGCCAGTTCTCAGATCTGGAACCCATTGACTGAAGAGATGGCTGGGTCTCTGGGAGGAAGTGCCCTGAAAGACTATGGCAAATGTTTACCACCACAATTCCTCCGATCCCTCCCAGAGGGACCTATGACCATTTACTTGGATGCTTGTCTACTTTGGGGAGGATTATTGGGCACAGAGTCTGAACTGACATTAAGACCCAGAGATTAAAAGCATCATTATAATATACCTTCAGATTGGGGGACCTATGGGAGCCAGGTGAAAGAATCATGACTCAAGTCCAGCTCACAGTGGCCCACTGCAATTCTTTCTCTAGTTTCTGAGTATATTTTGGAACATCTATCTTTGGCAGTTGGAGTAACACCAATATAAGTCCCTGGTCTCTGGAGTAAACTCTATCATACACAGTGTGGAAGACATAGCTATGGTCATGGTCATTTTCAAGTAAGAGATAGTCTTCAGTCATTTCCCAGGATCTATCTGTTTTCTGCAAAGGCCAGTCCAGCAAATTAAATAGTGCTATGACTGGGGCTACCAGTCCTGCCTTCTTTCATATTTAATGGTGATACCAGTCTCTGCCAAAACCCTACCCTCACCCTGGGATACAATTGAGAACTACATTACATTGACATCATGCTGACCAGACAGGAAAAGTAAGAGGTGGTGGTGGCCTTAGTAAGACACTCCAGAGTGTGGAATATAGATTCAACATAGATCCAGGGAACAGCCACTTCAGTGAAAGTTTTAAGGGCTATGCTGGAATATCTCTTCTAAAGTAAAAGACAAACTGTTGCATCTTGTATCTCCTACTACAGAATAGACTGATTGGCTTCTTTGGGTTCTGGAAGCAACCTATTCCATACCTAGAAATATTAACACAACCCATAAACCAAGTGGCATGGGCAGCTATTAGCTTTGTGGGGGCCACAAGGAGATACAGGCTGCCATGCAACCACCCTACTGCTTGGGCTATACAACCTGCAGACCTAACACTGATGGAAGTATCAATGGTAGGAAAAGATGCAGCATAGAAATTATGGCCAACTCTAGTGGAAGGGGCACAAGGCTGGCCTCCAGAATCCTGGAGCTATCCACAACCTTCGTGTTTATAGGACCCTAGTGAAGACAGATATTTGAATACGGAAAATCAAATGACATACTGTTAAGAGACAAGTCTCCATGGGTCTTTCGCATTTCTACTTATTAAAAGCAGAGGCACCAACTCTTTTTTGTTCTGGACTATCTTTTCAAGGATGTTTTTATAGCAAAGAGCCTTAGAAAATAGAGAGCTCTCTCTCTCACAAAAGATGGATTTGTTTATTGTCTAGTATAATGAAGATAATATTTCCTTTAAAGGCAAATGTTAGGAAGAATCACTACACATTACAAAATATTTAGATGGTTTAAGCTCAGAATCCCTCTCTGGTAATACTGTCCACTGCCATATGCTGGTGTGACCTGGCCTTCTTCACGTTTCCCTGTGAAAACTGGGGTTCAGGAAACCAGCACAAATGTTGATCCTCTGGCTACTGATATTGCTGTGAGTAACAACGTCCTTTGCCTCTTACCAAGGAAACTCATGGATTCTTCCAGAACCCGTGAGGCTGTGGCAGGATAACAACTTGTTAGTATACATACGGTATAAAATCTCATTTTCTCCCCAAGTTTTGACAGCCTTGACATCTAAGTACTCATTTGTTGTTTATTCTTGAGTACATTATTTAATATTGACTCAGAATGTATGCCTCAAGTTTTACGGATCTCTGTGGTTTTTATGAACCACCCATGTTTAACACGGCCATCTTCTAGGGCATGAGACCTTTCAGCTCACGTCATCTTGATAGTAGGGATTTTTATGTTATCTTTTCACACATCCCTTGGTTACATTCACTCCTCTCCCTGCCAAGAATTGTAAAAAGTAAGGTTTCACACCACATAGGTCATGAAAATGTGTCACCGAGACTCTAGAAAGTAAGAGAGTTTTATTTCTCTCACTCTGGGGCAGACCTTTTCTGTTCAGGGCTGGAATAACCCTGAGTCTCATTTTTGTTCTGTGATTCCTGCTAAATAAAGAAGAATTCATGAAAAAGATGAATTAATGTAATCAGTGTCTATTAGGTTTGAATTTTGTTGAGGATTTTAGCAAAGCTATTTTGTTGAACACTTACTGGAAACAAACAGATAATTTAGAAATACTATCTCACGTTTTATGAATTTTAATCATATACTGGTATGTGTATTATATTTTATTCTCTTTTATCTTAGTAAGTATTAATGCAAATTGAAACATAGATATGAAAGAATAAAGAACAGAATTTTCTGGCAGAACAAATTAGAATAAGCACTAAAAATTTCAGAGGAATACTTAAAACTAAAATTCCTTTGTTATTTACCAAATAGAAATGAAATATATGGTTTCAGAAAGACTTCATATGAATGTTTGTAGCTGCATTATTCCTAATAGCCCCACATTAGAAACAATCAAATATCTGTCCATAGGTGAATGAATAAACAAATTGTGGTATGTCCATACAATGGAATAGCATCAGCAATCAAACAAAATACTGACACATGCCATGACATGGAAAAATCTCAAAAAACACTGCATGAAAGAAGTCAGATAACAAATATGTACACTATTATTTTATTCATGTGAATCTCTAGAACAGGCAGAACTAATCTGTGATAACTGAAAACAGACCACTCATTGTCTGCGGATTTGGGGTGGTAATTGCAAAGGGATAAGAGTGACCTTTCCGAAATGATGCAAATATTCTATAACTTCATAGTGACAGTTTTCAAAAGTTTATATGTGCTTGTCAAATCATCAGACTATATACTTAAAATAGATACAGTTCATTGTCTATAAATTATATCTCAATAAAACTCTTCCAGAAGAAAACCACTAGGATTATGAAAAAAATTAATGATGTTAACTGCCTTTATTCAAAATGTTATATACTTGAAATTAGAAATATATTTTGTATTATGCAAGAAAAGATTCCGAGATGGGTGCTGGACAGAACTGTGGTAACTATGATGGAAAGAAGGGGGTAGGTCTACAGCAACTGAATTTCAATGAATTGAAACACATGCGTAAGGACCCAGACTATTGAGTGATACAAACAGCACTTATATATATGTAATTACTTCTACTTTGTAAATTTACATTTTTCCTATTAAGATTTTTGTTTTTACATTAAAAGTGTTAGTGCCAGTACTTCAGAAACAGTGCTGCCACCTCTGTGTGCCCAGGTTGTGCACTGCCCAACTCCAGGCAGTACCACTCATAAACACTACAATGTAATTTTAGCTCAATTTTTACTTGGTCTTAAAAGTCCTTTCTAGGGGCGCCTGGGTGGCGCAGTTGTTAAGCGTCTGCCTTTGGCTCAGGGCGTGATCCCGGTGTTCTGGGATCGAGCCCCGCATCGGGCTCCTCTGCTGGGAGCCTGCTTCTTCCTCTCCCACTCCCCCTGCTTGTGTTCCCTCTCTTGCTTGCTGTCTCTCTCTCTGTGTCAAATAAATAAATAAAATCTTTAAAAAAAAAAAAGTCCTTTCCAAGTATCCTTAAGATAAAGACTGTCTCTGTTATTTCCTCACTTAGGGCACCTTGGAGTCAAACGCTTTTATAGGCTTTCTTAAAGTATGGCCCTAGACTTTTTGCAAGAAAGCCCTCAGCTTACTTGTTACCTGAGGGGCATTCCACTTGTTCTTCTAATGTCCAGTGTTTCTTTTTTGTCATTACTAAACTGAAAAAAAAGGAGAGGTAGTACAAGAAGAGCTCCGCTGTTATTTATTTCATATCTTCTCTTGCAATTGTCATAGTATGGAGGGAGAGATGTTTCTTCATTGCATGCGACTTGTTTATTTTAAAGTCCTTCACTCCTTTCTGATCAATAACTCAATTCTACATATAATGTTTAAATTCATTAGATACTAAGTAGCTGTAGATTCCCTGAGGCTTTTACATCTGGGTCTCTGAGGGAGACCATAGAGCCAATGTTCTTTTCCCATCAGACATACCAATTCAATCTCATTTTAGTACAAAGGGATATTCGGCAATTTTCCCATATATATATTAATGTAAAGCAAACCAAAACATATTTTTTGAATTTCAAGATTTCATATGATAATCAATTCCCCTAGTACTGTCTCAAGTGGTAATGGAAAATGTTACATATTTTGTGTTTTGTTTTTATAAATAGTAGGTGACAGCTTAGCAGACCTCTTCTTAAAGGACTAAACAGTGTTTTAAGCTTGTGGGCCATATGATCTCTGTTGCAACTAATCAATTCTGTCACCAAAGCTGGAAAGCAACCATATACACTGCTTAAAGAAATGGAAGTGTTCAGGTTCTAATCAAACATTACTTACAAAAATAGGTGGTTGACCCATGGGCCATAGTTCACAGACCCCTGGATTAAATAATATTTAAATTCCCCTAATAGTCTAACATATTTTGACTCTACTTTAGTGAAATAGTAAATATTCTAGAAAATTGCTATCTGGTTTGATACCAAAAGTTGATTATCTGAAAACTGGAACTAGAAATCTATAAGCTAAGATTTTGCATGACAGATCATTAAGCATTTAAGATTGTTTTAGAAACAAAAATTTCAATTTCTTATCTCTCTCACTATGTGTACTTCCAGGAGATGTATTAAACATGTTTCTTTGATAGTAATTAAGAATGGGTATATTCAGATTAAATGAGCTTGAAGTGCAAGGTGTATTTTAAAAAGGCTTTGATCAAGAGCCACGTTATATTATAAAGGTAAGATGCTATCATGAGTAATTTATGAAACAAGAATTTAATACTTAAGCATGTCAAATTTAGGGCATAACCCACTTGACATTGTCACAGCATATAAGTAACCTTTCCGGGGTGGTATTTCCTTGATAAAGTATTATGAAAATATATTCTGTTCTTTATAAAATGCAAATTCATTTCAAAGTACATTAAACTTGAATAAATAAATTTTTAATGAAACAGAGAGTTGTTTTTGAAATTCACTGTTCTCCAACTGACTCTAAATGGCTTCATTTCTCTATGCTTCTCCTTTTCTCATAAGGTCTAGAACTACTATTCTATGATTATTAAATTCTCGGCAGCTTCTTGTATCTCTCACATAGTTTGAGAAAGGAATTAATGAGCAACAACCCTGTAAGTTACTTGCTCAACTTCTCCTCCTAAGACAACTCATCAGAGATCACTCACAAACAGCTGTGCTCTATAAGTCAGAAAGGGGCGATCATGTGTGGTGACTCAAGTATGACTCTCACTCAGTATTCGTGCAGAGTTACTCGTCAAGAGTGATATTTTCAGTATGTGAAAAGTTATTTTAAAGGACTCCATCATAGCTGAGTTATCTGAACTCTACGGCGCCCCTGCCAATTTTAAAAGGACACATGGACAGGAGCTCCTTCCCTCCTTCAAGTCACAGGAAGATCTGTAAACCAATCCAGGGATCCAGGATTTCCAGGGACAGTATTCATCTGTCCCTTAAACCCGTTCCCCCTCTTCCTAAAGGCATCGCCTTATAAATTTCATCCAAAGTTCTGATAGTTTCAGCAACCAGAGGCAGAGCAGCATTTGCCATTCTCCACCCCAATCTTCATTAATCTTTGATTTAATGTAAGTGGATCCATCCTGCCTGAAACTGTATCTCAGGAGACTTGGAGTTAGAGCTTTCGATGGCAATGATGCTTGGCAAGATAGTACTGTAAAACTGGTTTGGAAGGCTCAAGGGGAAACTCATTCACATTTAAGACTTCTACTACTTCCTGGTTCCAGTCGGGCTGAAACACCCACAAACATGAACACTTTTCCAAATTGCGTTTTGGCACATGTTTTTCCAGTTCCAGCTGGATTTAGGAAATGTGCCAGAAGAAAAAAAAATAATAATGTATTATGAGTAAGATTTTCTTCCTTTGCTTTTTCTTTTCTCTTAAAGAACCTTCAGGACACCATCAATACTGTTAAGCAGAGAGGTGTGATTACTTTTTCTTGGCACACATTGCATTTCTAGAATTACACTCTCGGTGCCTGTGCTAGAACCCAGGGTCAGGATGTCAGGATGCTGCATAGTGACAGGATGTGTGCATAGGGTGCAAGTGCTGAGCCTTCGAGCCACAACTGGGGGTTGGTTGTTTGTAAACGGTAGCTGGCAGGCAGTGTTGTCCCATCTTGATTTCATCCTATGTCTTCAAAGTACAAAATGTAAGGCCAGATCAGAAAGTACCGGGTCTGTACACTTTCACATGTGATCTGTGGTTTTCCTTCCCATCAAATCTACACATCCTGTTTTCTCCTTAAACCGTCCAATACCATCTGCAGGACTTTTGCCTTGCCAAAGGTTATCCATGAAGATAGGATGTTAATAATTTAAGAAAATTTAGGCAGAATTTCAGAAAATAGAACGGCAGTTTCTTATAAAGGTAAACATAGACTCACCCTATGACCCAGTAATCCCATTCCTAGGTGTTTACCCAAGACAAATAAAACATGTGTCTACCAAAAATCCTGTGCACAGATGTTTATAGTAGCTTTAACCATAATAGTCAAGAGCTGAAAATAACCCAAATGCCCATCATTTGGTGAATAGATAAACTGTCATATTTCCAGACAATAAAATATACTCAGCAAAATAAAATAAAATAAAATAGAATATAAAATAAAAAAAGACAAACACGGATACATGCAAAGACATGGATGAATCTCAAATGCATTATTTGGGTAAAGTGGGCTCAAAAGGCTACAAATTGTTTGATTCCATTTATATGACATTCTAGAAAAGTCAAAACAGCAGTGGCAGCAGGCAGATCAGTGGGGATGGAGGGACGAGGTAGAAAAGGGCAACAAGGGAAGTTTCAGAGGGGATGGAAATGTTTTCTGTCATGACTGCAGTGGTTACACCTCTTTGGGCTTGTCAAAAATCCTAGCACTGTATGCTTTAAAGGATGAATTCTTTCAGTATGCAAATTATATCTCAATAAACATGACAAAAAAAAAAGTTGAGCTCCACTGCAATACTGAGAAATTTAATGTACATTTCCTGTTCTCTTCTGGTTTCCTTTTTTAAAATCCACCTCCTTCCTCCCCTCCCCATGCAAACCAGAAATCCCACTCCCCCACCTGTTATGACGGGCTAAGCAGACCACTAATTGTTATTGACCAGTGCTTCATTTAATGCTTTTTGACATCTTTTAAGTCTCCACTTAATCTTCTATTACCCTGTTTTCTTTCTTCAGCAACCTTGCTTTCTCTGAAATGCCCCACCCTCTGAGAATCAGCAAAGGACTTACTTTTTTTGGTTCTGTCATTGAAAGGCTCCAGAAAGGTGGATGGGACCCAAAATAATCCTCTTTGGCCCTACGGCAGCTGTGAAACATAGATGTGGCTGATTTATGGAGTCAGTCATTCGACAAATATGTGAATGACACACCGGGTGCCGGACTCTCCTAAGCGTGGGTGATCTCCATTGTGAGAGGGGGTCGTCACTGCCTTCATGCTGCCCCCTGCCCAGCATTAGAGAATGGCACAGATGACTGTGATGCAAACCAGGCAGGGAAAAGGGCAACGCAAGTCGCTACAGCAGGGTTCACACCATTTTTCCTGTCAAGGCACACTACTCGACGTGATAGTGTATGATGGTAAAGGATTAGCAGCTGAGATCAATGGAGGGTGGGGGAGGGTAATACCTCTGCTTATCAGCAATGCATGTTAGGCTGTAGCCGCTGGTAGGAAAGCTCTGGTGTTGAAAACTCCCCCCCCCCCCCACGACATTAGGTAAGGCTGAGACCTGAAGGACAAGTCTTAGCAATAACGGTACCGGTAGTCTTGGTGGTGTTGATGGTGATAAGAGTTACAGTAGCAGTAGTAACAGTAGCAGGGGGAGGCACAGTAGCAGTGGTGGTAGTAATAGAGGGAAGCTCTGCAGAGTTAGCGTTCAGTCACCAAGTATTAAGTGGGGGCTGTCCTAAGGTAAATAAATAGTATTATAATAAAAAAAATGACGGGGGCATATTATATAAAAATTAATATGTAAATATGTAACTTTAAAATTAGAAAAGTTTGAGTAGGTTGGATTTTGTACTGACAAATTTTTATTTTTACTCAAATCACGTTATTACATATATGACAACTCACATGTTTCGTATAGACACTTCCTGCTATGAAGGCATTAATTTACTGGGAAAAATAGAGACACACACAAAGGAATAAATTAGAAAATGGGAAAGGCAGAATTATTCACCGCCTAAAACAATTGATAAAGTAAATCGGAAAGCATTAACTAGGTAAGAAAGGCCAAGAATGGCTCTGTGGCAGAAGACAGAGAGGTTGGAGGCTGTGAGACTTTATCTGGCCAGCTGAGGCGGAGTGCTGTCCTTTCTAGTCACAGGGTTCTCCTGGAGCAAACCCGGAGATACAAGGAAGAGAAATTTATAAGGGAAAGTAGGAACATATTTGTTGACATCATTAAGATAAATTACTTGTCTGCTGTTTCAAAGTGGATTTGTCACAAATACCATGCCCCATTCCCGTTAGAATCAATGTGCTGCTTCTTGTCATTAGCTCTGGCTCCACTGGGGGAAAAAGCGTTATTCTCCCATTATGTGTGCTCTTTATCATCTCACCATAAAACGTGCTAGACGCTGTAATGAAATTTGCAAGATTAGCATCTGTAGCATTAAAAGGTACATTAGCATGTTTGCAGTTTCTGCTCAGATCGCCTATGAGGAACACATCCGAGAGGTGTTTTGTGGGGTGTTGAGTACTTCTTTCTCAGTCTGCAAAAGGAGATTGGAAGCCTCTCCAGGAATCTTTCCTGAGTCTTGGGGATGGTTCCATGTCTGAGCTGAGCTTAGTGTTGATGGTCTTTAGAACTTTTATTCTTCAAGCATGAGACCCAGGAAGTGCAGGGAAGGGTAAGCTCAAACTTCAGTGAATCTAGAGTTTGTGGTCAAGGTCAGAAATCATTTCAAAGAGTTAACAAAATCAACAACAGAACCCAAGGCACCAATAATGAGAAAAAACAAAACAAAACAGCTCTCTGACTCAATGCTTCCCTGATGAGTTCACCGAATAATAAATTTCTGATTTTTCCTAGTACATTAAGGATTTCTTCTCAAAAGGCTATGACTCTGGGACCCTAGTCATACCACCCTCTTAGCAAAGTAGCCTTACCTAGTTGGTCACTATGCAGAACTACCACACTGTGTGAACATTAAAAATACAAAGAATATATAAACGCATAGGAACAAGGCCAGTCCAAATTTAGTCTGGTTTGGCAAATGGTAACCTATAAATTAGATCCTTGGTATCTTATAACCCTTTTAATTCATGTTTATTTCAACCTCAGCTCTTGTTGAAGCTCTTTTAGGCCTGGTATAAAGTCTTTTTCTAAAAGTCACTGGCTTCAATTCCTTCTTTAAAAAAAAAAAAAAAGATTTATTTTAGAGAGAGAGAGCATGAGCAGGGGGGAGGGACAGAGGGAGAGGGAGAGAGAGAATCTTAAGCAGATTCCATGCTCAGTGCACAGCCTAATGTGGGGTTCGATCCCACAATCCTGAGATCGCCACCTGAACCAAAATCAGGAGCCTGGCGCCTTACCAACTGAGCCACCCAGCACCAGAGTTCAACTCCTTAACTGCAGGTTGCATTTTTTAATTCTCACAGGCTTCTAAACATTTGGTCACAAATTTAGTTTATTTTTCAATTCGCTTCACTTAATTTGATTTCAGCTCAACAAAACTGTCTTGGATACCTAACATGACCTTGGCTCTTGTGGACCACAGAGATGACTGATTCTCTTTGCCTTCAATGGAGTAGGAAAATCTTATCCTTTACTCTCTTAAGTTTGTGTCTTGGGTGCCTGCAAATTAAACTGATAAAAGATAGATTAGCAAGAGGAAAGACATTTATATTCATCTAAGTACACAAGAGAGTCACAGAAAAATGTGACTCAAATAGGTATTTAGAATTTAGGGCTTACAGACTATCTTAATAGCAGAAAAGCAGGGGAGAAAGTCTCATATGGGAAAACGAATGACTTCTTAATAGGGGAAGGGAGGGGGAGGGAAAGGGCAGTTATGGAAAAATAAATGACTTTAGGAAAAAGAAATGAGCTCTTAGGAGAATAATAGATGAAGGATGGTTTTGTGACAATGTTTGTCTAGGTGTGGCCTGCGGCCTTCTCATCTCTGGTAATAAGAATCCATCATTCCTGGTTGTTCGTGGGGGTGGGGGATTTAAACCAATTGAGTTCTTTTCGGAGGCTCTACTTTTAGGTGGATAGATTTCAGAAACACAAATGTCTTTTCAAAACAAGTTTTATGCCCTGGTGGTGTGTTCTGGACCCGTTTACTTCAATGTAGTGGTGGAGAAACTTACACAAACCACTGTGTCCCAAGAAAGCCACAAGCACAGTATGAGGACAGGGGAGGGAAAGATGAATTATGACTGAAAGTGTTTTGGAATACCTTATGAGAGTCACGGGATTTTGAACAGCCCTGAAAATATTGGATAGAATAGAGGAAGTTGAGGACATGAGTCAAAAGGAAGAACAAGAGGGAAGGGAGTCTGGTGGCTTCCTCAGATTAAGAATTCATTTGAAGTATACTACCTCTCTGATACTAATTTAAATCCCATTGCTTTTATCTGTTTTTTGTTGTTATTTGTGTTGTTTTATCCTCATTTGTAATTCACACTATCAAGTCCAGTTTTCTTCTCAATACTTTTTTTTTTTTTTTTGTAGTAACAGTGGACCTGGCGCTTAAGCAATTCTCTCAAAACTGTGGATCAATTAATAGCATCGTGCCTCCCACATAGAGCACACAGAGTACATGAAAGCTGAAAATACACTGCCACTTACCGCTCCACATTTAAATGTCTGATTCCCTTTGTAAACATCTACATATCTAATAATATTTCATTTACATTATGGTTTTGTCTCAGTTCCAACTGATTTCAATATACTTTGTGTTATGAAATATGAGCTTTTGTAGCCAGTCAGTTAGGATAAGAAACCAGAAAAACGATTAAGATTATCGAGTCCAGATTATGAAGTGTTAAAGAGAATGGCAGACTGGCCAGAGATACGTCTGGCGCCGAGCACTGCTTTCAGAGGTGGCTCCCCAGGCTGCCTCCTTTTCTGGAGGAAGTCGGCCAGCAGCTTCAGCATTTGGATGAGACTTCTAAAACATAGACCACAGAGTGCTCTGACCCAGGCCTCGAACTGCAATCACACCCTGAACACCAGGGGTTTCCAGGGTGGAAAACCACTGCAGCCTCACGTTCTAAATTCCCAGCTCATTCGCTATGTGAGTTTGACCCCCACTGTGGGTTAGAAAGTCTGAAGTCTTAAAATAAATCTGATCTGGGAAGAAATGTTGCATATGGCTCAGAATGAAAATAATTCCTTAGAACCTAGACAATACTTCGTTATTTCTTATGTAGAATGCTACAATTGCCTTCATACAGTTTTTTTGCTTTGTTTTGTTTTGTTTTCAACCTAGGACTTCCCCTTCCTAGATGAGAGGAGTTTTTTGTTCCAGAATTGCCTTTCACTCCAGAAGCAGGATGCCCCTGCCTGCATGGGCGTGAATAGAAAGAGGAAATGAGTACAATTGGCATTGTGCTGCTTTTTGGTCACCTAACACACCCTATGAAAATAACATCCAGATACTACAGCAGGGTTTGCTCAGGGAAGACTTCCTTGGGGTAACATAGCTTCTCAAATCAATTCAAATGTTTTACTGCATCACCCTCCCCTAAGCACATAGTCAAGATATTTAACACTGTATTGGGTAGACCTACCATGGAGAAGCTGCGCTTACCACGGTTCTGCTTAAATATGTCTAAATATGTTGAACCTTTGCAAAATGACAAGGGGTCAGTCTAATAATCTTTCCCCTCTCGGAGTTAATGGATATTACGAGGAACCCTTTACACATGCTAACATCTGCTAAGTAAAACCACGCACATGAGTTACAGCAACAAAACGTTGGTGGATAAGAACAGAAACGGAGACATAGTTGACTGGGCACTAGGTATCCAGGCTATCCATCACGCTTCTTTTTGATGCTGCTGGGTAGGATCTTAGCACCATCCGGTCCAAATAGTTAGTGCAAATTCAGGTCATTCGTTGGTGACAGCTTCATCCAACATGCTTACTAATCGGCTCACTTGCGTTATCCTCTCTTTTCATTTGGCAAGTAATATGCAATCCTTTCCATACACATTATTTTTAGCTACTAGAGGTTGCCTGGAGCTAATGGGACGTGGATATCAGCAGCATTGGGACCTGATATGACCCCTTTGTCAAAATAATAAAACAAGTTTATTCTTTCATTAAAAGGAAAATATTTTTATTCATTAAGAAGGTTTTTCTTTTTCCCCAACAAGTCTTTCTCATGTCTGCGTTATTTGTGTCTACTGTAGTTCACAATGGAGCTAGACATTTGTTGAACTAAAAGTAAAAGGAAGAGAGGCTGAATGTTCTACAAAGAAGCTGACACAGTACGAGTCAGGGGAGGAGAGGCAAGATTGTGGGTGTATGGGTATGTGTGGGTGTGCAAGGTACACACACAAATGCATGTGTATGTGGAGGAAGGAGGGCGGATTAAAAATAGGCTGTAATTAGAGCGCCCTGTTCTTCCTTATGATATAAAACGGTGAAAGCAGACTATCTCTCCTTTTCCCATTTGAGCAATGAATATTCAGAGAGGAACTTGTACATTACATTGTAAAAGTAATGCTGATTCATTATAATCATAAAAATGATATATGAAACACCAACTGGGACACACTTGGTGGTTAAGGCTCAACCATCAGTTTAGATCCCACCTCTGCCATCTACTTTTTGTGGGAGAGTGGACCAATCACTTTCTTCTTTTGACTCCTGATTTCTGTATCTGTATAGCGGTTTTCCGTTATACAGATTTATTATTTTATATATATATATATATTATATATATATTATATATTATTATTATAATATATAATATAAATATAAAATATTAAATCATAGAACTTTATTGTCCTGTCCCTCCCAGTTTTCTATTTATTGGAGCAGTAATGAGATTAAATGTGATGATCCATATATCACATTGTAAGTTCTCAATAAGTGGTAGACTAATTTTGTGTGTGTGTGAAATCGGCAAATTCATTATCTTTGGTTTCCATTTCATTTGCATGAGATGCCTACTTCCTGGACACTGAAGAGGCTCCAAATACTTTTCAGATACTTGAGTATCAGGAAGAGTATCAATATGAATAGAGTTTTCTAGGAAATCTTTCTTAAGTTCTCTCTCTCTCTTTTTTCTTTTCTTTTTCTTTCTTTTTTTAATCTGAGGATTTCCTGAAAATTACCCGGCCTTCAAACAGGAGCTGACTTACCCATATGTACGGCAGGCCCAGTGCCTGGGGCCCATGGT
This sequence comes from Ursus maritimus, assembly GCF_017311325.1. NCBI lineage: Eukaryota > Metazoa > Chordata > Mammalia > Carnivora > Ursidae > Ursus > Ursus maritimus. The sequence goes on from NW_024426552.1 coordinate 50,919,171, forward strand.
ACTTGTAAAGGACCATAAAAATATTTCAGTCTCTTTTAAAATCATAAGAAATATATCAACTTTTGGGGTAAAGCATGTTTCAATATATAATATCAATATACTCATCTTTGTGCCAATGTGGTCATAAAATAACATTTATGATATATTTTTTTAATGGGTGAAGGGGCCCTAGAAGGCAAGACTACTGAAGGCCTATGAAAATCATAATGCAACTTCCTTAAGATGTGATACCAGACTGCAGGTAATAGAATTTTCCCTCAGCGATGTAGTGAGTCAGCTGAAACAGGGAACAGCAGTTTCCCTGGTTGCTTTTCTGCTTGGTTGTTTGTGGAGAGAGGTGGGGTGTGGTAGTGGCTAGGGAGAGCGGTGAACTTCTCTTGCTACAGTGTACCAGGCACGTTCTTCTCAGACCGCAATTGACACGTATCATCACGGTAACGTTGGCGTAGGAAAGGACAGAGTAGAAAGAAATGTCGGTGAATAAAGCCAGGGTAAGTAACTCAGGAAATAGGGAAGGAGCAATAGAGACAGAAATGATTTTTACTGTTCTGCGGATAGGAGGAACAGTACCTCATTTAAAATCATACAAATAATTTTTAAAACCCACTGGAGAACTGAAATACAAAGTCATAGAAATATGTGCTGCTACAAATATGACAATAGCCCCCGTGCTCAAGAGGAACTAAGTTATATTTAAAACATGCTGACAGGCAAGCACAATGTCTGGGCAAAATGAATCTGAGCTTGTTGTGAAGGCAAGCCCCGCCCCCAATCCTTTGGGTAGTTATGTGAGTTCAGTATCTGATGTCTTATAAGATAATTTGGACATATCGGAACACGTTATACTTAACTAAAAGTTAGGAGGAGACTTTCCTTTCTTGTTGCTTGGTTTTGTGGTATTGTACAAAATTATATTTACAAATCGTTTTCAATACTAGTTTGAAGTTATTTAACAAGTTGCGAAGTGCCAGGAATCTCTGAAATAAAAAGTGTAAAACATAATAATTTCCCCGAGAGACAGAGATTTAAAAATCAGTGGTATCTACTATACACCAAAACACACATTTTGATTGTGGTCTATAACATGAAACTTGTAAGCAATCTTGAGAATACTATTTTGAATACATTGCATAACCCTATAGTTTAGAGAATCTTACTTGGAGCCTGCAATAAAAAATTAAGGACCTCCAGTGTAGGTGACACCGTTAGGCTCTGGAAATCTTGATCAGTCCTGCCAATTATAATCCAGCTGAAAGAGCTCCAAATACTTGAGGAAATAGTTTCACTTCTCTCAACCTTAGTTTCCTTATCTATGTACTAAAAGTAATAGTTCCTGCTTTATAGATTTATTGTGAGGTTCAAGTCAGACAATGCCTATAAAAGTGCTTTGGAAACTGCACAGAACCATGAAAATATAAGATATGGTTATTATTGTCCTTTGGGCTCAGTTTTGATACCATGGTAATTAATTATGATTATTTTATAAGAGTAGTATGGGATTTGGGGCTGATTTGTGGGCTGAAAAATATATGTATGTGTAATTTAAGATTTAGTTCAATGGCAAGGTCCTGAGCCATGGTATTTCTCTTAGGACTTAACAAAAGCCAACACCCCTAACTAGCAACAAACTCAGTTGCTCTTTGTTGCCTCCTTAGCCAGTGATTTGTTTTGCTCTTTGCAAACGAGTTAGTTCTCAGAGTCTCCACTGGAAATTGGCAATGGAAATAATGAATGTGCAGTGACAACAAATTTATTCAGAATCTTTGACGGCTGTGACAAATCAGTAGCACATCTGTCCCTATTCAATTTGAATGCGTTCCTTTGAAGCCATGATTACAAGATCTTCACACCTAAAATATGTCCCTAAAATTAATAAGTACATGTCTGAATTTTCAGTCATCAGACCTACATTATTTATGCACATTAGCTTTATGACATTTGTAAATGACAAGGGCGAAACTAAGTAGATGGCTTTGGAAACTCCTTTGTAGCTCCAACTTTCACCTGTTTTTTACTTTCTACCTTTCAACTAACATTTATTATCTACTATATATATAGTGCTCCTACATTTATCATGTCATGTAAATTTCACAGAAATTCCATTTTGAAAACTAAGGGAGCCAAACTTCATAGAACTTAAAAATCTGTGCAAGATGACACAGTCGTAAGTGAGAGCACCTCCTACTTACTAAGTCCAAGACCAGCATTCTTTCAAAAACAACACAATTTATCATCCAAATCTACACACTAGGCAGTGGATGCTCTCATATTCTCTCTGTCCTTCTAATCAAAGCTTGATCTCGGGAAAGAATTTGACAAACAGATTCACAATAAGGTCGTAGTACATAAGTGATTCATAGGGCTTAAAATCATATCTAACACAAGGAGATGTATATTTTACCAGGGGAAAAACTATTCATAACCTTATGTCAAATGGTTGAAACCCTTTCTGAAATTTCAGCCATCATGGAGTGAGTAGGTTAAAGGAACTAATCCATACTCTGAAATCATATCACATAAGTGATTCTTCCCACTTAAATAAGTGGCACCCAGAACTGGAAATGTGACAGAGGACTGATGCTTTATTCTTTCACTTAAAGCTCATATTTAGGCTCATAACTGCCTCTGATGGCCTTTGCTCAACAGAAAAAAAGTCTCCTGTGGTAACACTGGCAATTTACATGGAATATTTCTCCTGCTCCTCCTTCAAAAGTCACAACAAAGATGATCTAGCACATATGTTTTTTAAAAAAAACATGGCTACACTCATATATGGAATATAAGAAACAGAGCGGACGACCATAGGAGAAGGGAGGGAAAACTGAATGGGAAGAAATCAGAGAGGGAGAAAAACCATTAGTGACTCTTAACTCTAAGAAAGGGTTGCTGAGGGTTGCTGGAGAGGCGAGGAGTGAGGAAGGGGTCATTGGGTGATGGGCATTAAGGAGGGCACGTGATGTGATGAGCACTGGGTGTTATACACTACTGATACATTACTGCACGCTACACCTGAAACTAATATGTTGGTTAATTGAATTAAAAAACAAAACAAAACAAAACCATGACTATAACCAAAAGCAACGTAAACATATCTGAAGACCAGAAGCTGAATACAAGCACGTAACAGTAATTGTGGTTTAGTTCACAGCCCTACTGAATTCTGGGACAAGAGATAAGCAAGCCACCATGTATTCAGCTCTGGAGGATCAAAATGGGTGGGAGAATAGAGCCACATCAATGTGTGAAACAGCCTGGTAGGCCAGGGCACCCATGGCCAGAGGCAAATACTCACTCACTGCCTTCGGGACTTGGGGGGAAGCACAGAGAGCCCTAGCAGTGCTAGGCCGTGTCCCACCCAGTGTAGTGGGAATACCTGTATAATATCCTTGCATTCTAAAACTCTGGCTGCCAATGAAAGAGCAAATCAGGTAGAGACAACTGTAAAATTATCACATGTGAAGTGGCGAGAAAAGAGATTGAACAGCAACATCAGGAAAGGCACAGTGGAGAAAACTTGCTAACATTTCAAAGCACACAAGGAGAAAAAGATTAATCATGAAAGATAGTGATCAAAAAGACACTGATCTGATCACATAATTACATTTCAGTAATTTGAACAAGACATTTTTTTAAAGATTTTATTTATTATTTATTTGACACAGAGAGAGACAGCCAGCGAGAGAGGGAACACAAGCAGGGGGAGTGGGAGAGGAAGAAGCAGGCTCCCAGTGGAGGAGCCCGATGTGGGGCTGGATCCCAGAACGCCAGGATCATGCCCTGAGCCGAAGGCAGACGCTTAACAACTGAGCAACCCAGGCACCCCTAAACAAGACATTTGTATATTAAAATCTTAAAATGCACAAATGAAGGAAAGAACAAATGATGGTTGAGAATCAAAAACCTGTGGCTAAGAAAAGTACTGAAAAGAAATCTTAGAAATGAAAAATGTAGCCCTTGAAATTAAACAATAATCCCAAACCCCAAGTAAACTGGGGGAACATCAGGTTGGAAGGACTGGAGAGAGTAAGTAAGAATCAGTAAGACTACTGAGGAGTTCACCTAGAACATGTAAAAGAAAGATGAGATGGGAACCGTGATACTGTAGGTATAAGGGATTTGGAGAATGGCCTGATTTAAATTACATTTTCCCATAAATTTTTCAAAAGAAGAGAAAATGTCAATATTTAAAGAGATAATAACTTTGAAATTGCCAGACTGGAGGACCAGATCTTCATTTAGAAAATGCAGATAAGCAAGATAAAAGTCAACAATTCTCTACTTTGACAAACATAACAAAACCGTAAAATGTGGTTAAGAAGAAAATCTTAAAAGTTCCCTGGGAGAAAAGCAGACCAACTGGTAATTCGAATGAGAGCAGCCATTTGCTGAGAAGTAGTAGAGGCTGGAAGATAATGGAGCAATAGCTTCAAAGTGCTGGGGGAAAAGACACTAAGCCATAATTACATCCACCCCTCAACTGTCATTCAAGAGTAAGGATGCTAGGAAAACATTTTTAACACAAAAAAATGAGTAATGGGATGTTTCACCCATTGACCCTGGCTGAAGAAATTCTGAAGCATTTACTTTAGCAAAAAGAAAAGTATACCTGGTTAGAAGGGGTAGGATGCAGAAGCAATGTGAGGGGGAGAAAAGATAATCATTGTATGTATGTTTGATTAAAAGTAAGTAATTCTGTGGAATTTTTTATTGTTCTTTTCTTTTTTAAAAAGGTGAAACTAACATTCTGGATAGAAATAATATAGATGAGGTCTTGTTTGAGAGGAGGAAAAGAGGTATAAAGGTTGCTTTAAATTTGTTAGAAAAATTTCAAGTTTAGAATGTATAGGCTCAACTTCATTTCAAGAAGTTCATTTGCTGGAAATGAGCTTGAACTTGCTGCTTAGTGACACAGGCCATTCAAGTTCCCTGACTTCCCCTGTTTTCCACCAAAACCAAATAATAAAATGTAGATGTCGATAATAGTAAAGAAGAAAGTGAGCTCAGAGAAATTTTTAAAAAATTGTTATGTGGTAATTATGTATCTAAATACATATCTATAACCACTAAAATAAAAGAAATGCAATTAAATCCATACAAGTAAAACATACAAAAAGAATTTTAAAAACTTTATCATTCCATCAGAAAGGTAAGAAAAGCTGGAAAAGAACCTAGGAAAATGAAGGAGAAAAGGATGCCAGATATAGGTTGAAAGCAGTAATCCATTCATCTTTTAAAATACAGAATCTATCAAAATGTATTTTACTTTTTTTTAAAGATTTTTATTTATTTATTTGACAGAAAGAGACAGAGATAGTGAGAGAGCACAGTGGGGAGGAGAGCGAGAAGCATACTCGCTGCTGAACAGGAAGCCTGCCTCAGGGCTCCATCTCAGGACCCTGGGATCATGACCTGAGGCAAAGGCAAGCATTTAACTGACTGAGCCGCCCAGGTGCCCCTATCAAAATGTATTTTAAAATATTCATATGAAATGCCATTTTAAAAAGACACAAATAAAGCCAGATAATACAGGAAGTTTGAAATACAAGGACATAGGGGTGCCTGGGTGGCACAGCGGTTAGGCATCTGCCTTCGGCTCAGGGCGTGATCCCAGCGTTATGGGATCGAGCCCCACATCAGGCTCCTCCTCTATGAGCCTGCTTCTTCCTCTCCCACTCCGCCTGCTTGTGTTCCCTCTCTCGCTGGCTGTCTCTAATAAATAAATAAATAAATAAATAAAAATCTTAAAAAAAAAAAAAGAAATACAAGGACATAAAGAGAAATATGAATAAAAATGTTATGCTTATATATTATGCTAATCAAAAGAAAGCTGATATACTATTATGAAATAATGGAGTTATTAACTAGAAGTTAAAGCAAAAGCCTCAACAAGGATGAGACTCTCCATAATATTAAAGTATCCACCAATGCACATAAATATTATAAATTGTTATATTCTCACAATATGCAATTAAAATACATAAAGTTGTAATTGTAAGAAGAAATTAATAAATCAACAGTCATAGTGGGAAACTTTAAAATATTCTCCAAGAGGCTTATTAAGCAAAAAAATATCGAGTCTCGGACAAACCAAAAAACAGACTCTTAACTGCAGAGAGCAAACTGATGGTTACCAGAGGGGAGGTGGGTGGGAGGATGGGTGAAATAGGTGATGGGATTAAGGAGGGCACTTGTGATGAGCACGGGTGATGTATGGAAGTGTTGGATCACCGTATTGTATACCTGAAACTAATACAACACTATGTTAACTATACTGGAATTTTTAAAAAAGTGATAAAAAATATATATTATCAAGGCTTTATAAAATATAAGCAATGCGGTCAACAGCATTACTACCTTTTTTTTTCTATCTCCATCTACCTACCTACCTACCTATCAAACTCTACATTCAAGAAAGATATTGTACATTCTTTCTAGTACATATGAGACCAATAAAAAAATTGATCAGAATAAGCCTTGGCAGAAGTCTCAATTAAAAAAAGTATATCACTTTGTATTATCTGACCACAAAGCAATACAAAGAAAATAATAACAAAAAGATGGTGAACAAACACACAAACAATCATATACATGGAAATACACACACACACACACACACACACAATATAAATCACTCTTAGACTAAAGAAGAAATCACAAAAGTCCAAAGTATTTAAAAATGAATAGAAGCTAAATAAATAAATAATTGCATATCAAAATGTGTGGAATGTGGTTGTAATAATAATTAGCAGAACATTTATTGGCATACATTCATACATTAGAAAAAAAAGAAAATTTTAAATATAGGAACTATGTACTTATTATAAGAAGATAGGTGAAAGTAAAACATAAAGGAAATATGTTTAATAAATAGAAGGAAAGAAGTTATAAAGCTAAGAACAAAAAAAAAATTCAATAAGATAGCAAACAAGGAAATGAAAGAGATCTGAAAACCAGAAGCTGGTTCTTTGAAAAAAAATAAAATAAAATATTTTCAATCAAGGCTATCTAAGAGAAGACAAAGAAACCCATATAATCAAATTAGAAAATGAGAAAAAGGGACTACTTTTAGAGTTATAGTGATGATGTAAGAATCAAAAGGAAAAGCTAGACAACTTAATGCCAAAAGGAGAATGTTTTGAAAATATTTACATTACAAACATGAATCAAGAAGAAACAGAAAATGTGCAGACAATAACAATCAATTAAAAAATTGATTCACCCTCACTCTTTTCCCTTCTTAGCCACAGATAAAGAAAAGATGCCAAGTCCAGAAGATTAAATAGGTAAGTTTGTCAAATAATCTCTACCTAATGAAAACTGTTTAAAAAATTTTTAAAAATGAAAACTACCTAAATCATTTTGTAAGAGTGATATAATCCTAATAGAAAAATTCAACATGAAAGTAGGAGAAAACAAACTTACTCACCAATCTTATGGATGAACATGGATAAGATACCAACAAATGAACTCGAGCTATGTATTAAATATTGATCTGTCCTGATAAATTAGGATCATTTCAGAGCAATGTGTCAATATAATCCATTAAAGAATTTTTAAAAAGTGGATCTGCCACAGGCTCAAAACTGTAAAATCTTAACAGATTTGTGTAAATTCTTATTTCATGCCAGATAATGACAAATAAACCATTGCAAACATCATACTTACTTTTAAATATTTAGAAATTTTTTCTAGAGTAAATTTTAAGGGCGCCCAAGTGGCTTAGTCGATTAAGCTCCCGACTCTTGATTTCAGCTCAGGTCATGATCTTAGGGTCTTGGGATAGAGCCCTATGTCAGGCTCAGTGCTGAGTGTGGAGTTTGCTTGTCCCTCTCCCTGTGCTCCTCCCCCTTCTTGTGCTCTCTCTCTCTCAAGTAGATAAATAAAATCTTTAAAAAAAAAATCAAAAAATAAATAAAGTCAATTTTGGCTTTTAAAATTGCACACACTATGATTGGTCTGATAGAAAATTCAAGGAAATCCACAGAAAAACTCTTAAAATGAATTAAGATATTTTATTAAGTGAATTGAATCTTGATATTAAAATCAATAGTATTTCTATATATCAACCATACCAATTAGAAAATATAATAAAATATCCCACTAATAATAAAAATATAAGATTCAGAATAAACCTATATATAATACTTTATTTTATAAAGAAAATTAAAAATAATAAAAATATAAAAAGTGAATAAAGGAGAATATATATCATGTTAATGAATACAAAAACTTAATATCTTCATTTATTCAACCAATTAATCTATACAGTCACTGTAATTGGTCAAGTCTTAGATTCTGACAAAAATTATTCAAAGTGTTAGATTCTTTTTTTTTTTTAAGGTTTTATTTATTTATTTGACAGCGAGAGAGACAGCCAGTGAGAGAGGGAACACAAGCAGGGGAAGTGGGAGAGGAAGAAGCAGGCTCCCAGCGGAGGAGCCTGATGTGGGCTCGATCCCAGGACCCCGGGATCACGCCCTGAGCTGAAGGCAGACGCTTAACGACTGAGCCACCCAAGCGCCCCCTCAAAGTGTTAAATTCTGACAAAAATTATTTTAAGTCAATTTTTTAGAATGGGAAAACAAAGAGGAAGAATTGATTCATCCTCTATCGTATTTTAAAGCTGTAGTATTAAATATTTAATTGGGACAGGAGTCAGCAAAATGGCCTAGAAAGAAGAGACGCAAACCCACATGGGAACACAATGTGACAGACGTGACAACACAAAAAATCATGAAAAGATGAGCTCCGCAGTAACTGGTCCTAGGTCAACTGGCTTTGCATATGGTAAGAATGTAACGAGAGTCCCTATCACAAACTGTACCCACTGAAATAATCCTGTTGGATCCAAGACCTAAAGATGAAAGTGAAAGTTAAAAACTTAGAAGAATATGTATGAGATTATTTTTACTTATAACGGAAGGGAAGAACTTCTTAAATAAGACAAAAAATCATGAAGGAAGTATAACATAAATTCAACACATAAAGATAGGAGAAGAAAATTTTTTACTTACATAACTAAGATTAGATAACTTAGTTATCTTAGTATAACTTAGTATAACTTAGAATAACCAATCTAGTAAATTGGTAGACAATATACATGGAAGGCAATTCAGAGAAGAGCAAACTTGAATGTTTAAAAAAAAATTTTGATGATACTGCTCAATTTCATAACTAATTAAGAAAATATAATTTAGATTAAAATAAGATACTCTTGGCTCCTTCCAAGATTTAGCTATTGTGGACAATGGGATGCCCTTCAACAGATGACTGGATTAAGAAGATGTGGTCCATATATACAATGAAATATTACTCAGCCATCAAAAAGAACAATTTCTCAACATTTGCTGCAACATGGACGGGACTGGAGGAGATAATGCTAAGCAAAATAAGTCAAGCAGAGAAAGACAATTATCATATGATTTCTCTCATCTATGGAACATAAGAAAAAGGAAGATCAGTAGGAGAAGGAAGGGAAGAATGAAGGGGGGGTAATCAGAAGGGGGAATGAAGCACGAGAGACTATGGACTCTGGGAAACAAATTGAGGGCTTCAGCAGGGGGTGGGGGAATGGGATAGGCTGGTGATGGGTATTAAGGAGGGCACGTATTGCATGGTACACTGGGTGTTATACGCAAGTAATGAATCATGGAACTTTACATCAAAAGCTAGGGATGTACCGTATGGTGACTAACATAATATAATAAAAAATAATAATAAAATAAAATAAGATACTATTTTATATCAATAAGAACAGAAAGATTTTAAATTTTGACCCTTCTAGGTATAATTTAGAATGTGAGTAAATCAAAACTCTTATGTATAGGGGAAACTAGATAGTCTAAGGACCAATTTGCAGATGGCAATGTGTCGTAGAGTTGAAGATGCTCCTACCTGTGCCTTAGCAATTCTCCTCAGACGTGTACATACCAACAACTTCCTGCATGACATAAGGATATAAATAAGGACTTTTACGATAAAGTAATTTGTAATAGTGAAATATCAGAAACTAAACAATAGCAAAAGGAGAATGAATAAATAAAATGTGATATTTTTTACAAGTGATGTGCCAACATGAATAGATCTCAAAAATATAATATTCAATGAAAAAGAAAAAACAAGTTGCAAATGTTAGCACACAATAGGAAGATTTATGGGAATTTAAAATATACAATGGTTTGGTAGTGACAATATATACAATAGTCCTCCCTTATCTACAGGGGATATATTTCAATACCCCCACTGGATGCCTGAGACCCGGGATGCACTGAACCTGTGTATACTACATTTTTTCCTATATCATACATACCTGTGATAAAATTTGATTTGTAAATTAGGCACAGTAAGAGATTAACAACAACAATATATTGTAATAATTATAACAATATATTGTAATAAAAGTTACGTGAACATGGTCTCTCAAAGTATCTTATCGTACTGTACTCAGCCTCCTTCTTATGATGATGTGAGATTACAGAATGTCTTTGTGAGGAGAAGTGAGGAGAATGACGTAGGCATTGTGATGTAGTATTAGGTTACTGTCGACCTTCTACTATATGTTAGAAGGAGGATCACCTGCTTTCAGACTGTGGTTGGCCACGGGTAACTGAAACACAGAAAGTAAAATCATGGATAAGGGGATCAACTGTATAGGAGACAAAATTGGAAAAGCACCAAGTGCCTGAATCACAAGGTTATGATGGCCGTGGTCTCCGGATAGTTATGGGATAAATAGAATGATGGAGGAGAGCAAAGGAGACCCACTTTATTCATAATAATTGCATTTATTTTGTGAAAACATGTCTGAAGCTAGTATGACAAAGAGTAAATATTTGTCACCTTGGGTAGTGGATACGCGTGTGTTATTTTCTTAACTTTTCTGACTCCTAAAATTTTTTCAAAAGATGAGATAATAAACCAAACCTACCAGTGTATTTGCAAGACAGTGTGTTTGCAGTCAGCCAGAGCACTCCTTAGTTGGATCTCATGCCTTCCTTGAGTGATATCTTTCATTTATTAGAGGAAAATTTATTTTTCTTTATTCCTTTGGTTTTGAAAAAGATGAATTTTCCCTAAACATTCCTGGGGTTTTTTGTTTGTTTGTTTTGGTCCCAACCGTTACTACATTTCACTTGATAATAACTTAACTCCTCTTTCTTCGGAGCCAGTGGCTTGCCTGGGAAAATGCATTATATGCTCTCCCTACATTCATTCTCTGTCTTTGAGATTGTTAAAGCTGCCTTTAAGTTTTTTTCCTACATAAGAATATTTCCTTTCAGGCCTATTATCAGAAATTTTTTATTAACGAGGGGGAATGGTAGTACAATGGCTATTTGATTTCATGTTTTCTTTAACTCTCAGACAATAGGTGTTTTGTTGGCCTGAACAGAACCTGAGAGTTGCACGTAAAATGAAGGAAAATAGCCACACATTCAGGAAGGGGTGTAAGGATCCGTGTGCTAAACATAATTTGTATTCAGTTCCAGGAAGGGTCTTAATGCAACTAGAAAGGGATAAAAGGTTACCTGGGCTTAAGAATATATATATATTTTCCAGATTTATGAAGAATATCTATAGATGCTGCAGTTTTTAACAGTTTTTTGAAGATTGTAGTAACTCATGTTTCTATGCATTTTGATTAACACAAACAGAGGTAGTCAAGACTTATGTAATAACAGCCTATGCACTATGGAATGCCTTCTTCTAAAAAAAATTATGCATTTGACTTTGTAACGTTCTTTTAAAAAGTCAAAAAATGGCAAATATTGGAAAGAATATTTTCTAGCAACTAGATTTGATCTAAGTATTATGATATGCCAGATTTTGATATGATATTTAGAGATATTCTAATGAATGCACAAGATTTTTGTCATTTTTTGTCTATTTATGGTAATGTAAGAAATGACTAAAGCAATGGAATTGTTTTAAAAACAGAATTCATTCCAGAAAATTAAAGATATCTTTCTATTTAAAAACTCTACTCCTGGGATAATATCATTTGGGGATTTCCATATTAGTTTTTTCCCCCATTAACAAAGTCAGAGCCTAGCTTTCATACTCTCATTCATGCAGAAGTGATTAGATAAGCTATCAGAATCCCTGGCCATACACTATGAATGATCAGCCTGAAGAGAAACACCTTAAGTAGAACTTATGATTCTTTCTTTTTCCTCAACTATTGCTCTTTTCTGCAAGATAGCAACATATAAGCCAGTGGTAAGTATTTTTCCACTGTGACATACACAAATGTTAACACTGATGAAAAGAAACATGAACATGTTAGGTGTATTCTCAACCACCCCACTGTCCCCCCTCCCAGAGTCTTTGGACAAGACTGCCCACCAGTGTTTCAATAATGTCTGAAAAGCACTGCAATGGGGAGAGGGTGCTCTTGGAGAGCCTGGTGTTCCCTAAGCCAGTTTTCTTCTGCTTATCCACATTGGCCAGGTCCTGCACATGACTGACGGGCAGACACGCGGGGCTCTGCATGGCACTGCAAAACCCATCATTCCTTACTCTCAAATCCTCCCTAAGTGGGGTCTAAAGCTTCCTTCCCATGAAGCTGTATACATCTCCTACTCTAACCCAGTCTTATATCCTCCCAATCTATCAAGCCCTTCTACTTTGTTCCCTGAAACTTGAGTCAGTCATCAACCTACCCTTTATGTTCAACCTTTTGTAAATTCTTCATTCCTTTATTGAACACAAAAATGTCCCACCCTTGAGGACACTGCTTTCCCTGCAACTGTTTCAAGTGATGATTGTTGGCTCTATTTCTTTTTTTCACCTTCTTCATGACCTTTCCAAAATGTTTGCTCTTCATTCTTCCTAAAAATTCCCAGCATCTCTGAAGGGTATGATATCAAACAATGCCCTTCCCCCTATTTCATTCTCAATCTTTAAAGATTTGACTACCTGTATTGCAATTTTAATTGCTTTTACTTCAACATTACTCCTGGACCACACTCCTGCCTCCTTTGCTGGTACACTTGCCAAGCTCCCAATCTGGCTGGAGTCCAAAGTGAACATCAGAGCCTGCATACTCTATTGCCTGTATATATTATGACCTATCTATACCCTACTGCCTCCCTTCCAGGCTTGGATGCATTGCTGCTCTGTTTAACAATACATATTGGAACTATGGGGTTAGCTCCCTACAATATGAACCTTGACCAGTGGGATAAAGGAAATGAAAGAGAACAGGGCACATTAATATCCCTTCAACTCTCCCTTTTGTGGGCTGCTCCAATTTATGTTTTCTCCTTGCAAACGTTCCAGAGAAGCCCCACATACTGAGGGAAAACACCTGCTGCGGGACATACATTGTCTCTTTATAAGGTACACTTCTTAGCACTGCTTCTCATTAGATCATTTGCATGTTTCCTTGCCTCATCTCTCTTAATTTCTTCATTCTCACTGTGCTAGACTTAAAGGTACTAATAACATATAGGTGCCTTAATCTTTGTCTCATGTTCTATTTTCTGGAAGCCTAGAGCGAAGATAAGTAATTAACATCTGTGAATACATTCTGTGGAGACCAGAAGGAAACCAATAAGAAACTTCCAAGGTGAAAGAAGGATCATATCAGTGGGCCTTTCATTCTTAATTCTGAGTTTAAGAAAAATGATGCTCAATCAATGCTTAATGAGCCATAAGCCAACAGCTTTTCTCTGCTGCTTTTCCCAGTGGACGTTCTTCTATTTTTCACCTGGGATTACATTTTATTATTTGTTGTTTTTCTTAATAAAAAATGGAGTAACAGTCTCACATGAAATGGATCAATGTAAGGCTGTCCACTGGGTTCCCTCTGCTTTCTGTTGCCAAACCAGCATTGATTTCGATAGCCATTTAATGATTGAAGGTTTCATTTTCTTCAGGTCACAGAAGCCACGCTACTTGAGGTACTTTAGACCAGTGATGCCCCATGGAAATTTTGTTGGTGATGGATATGTCCTGTTCAACATCGAAGCCACTGGCCACAGGTGGCTACTGGACACTTGAAATGTGGCTAGTGAGACTGAGGAGTAAAATGTTTAGCTTTTATAAAAATGTAATTCAAATATAAATAGCCATCGTTAGCTAGTGGCTATCATATGGAACCAAACAGTTCTAACCTGGCAGAAGTGATGCTTTCGTAACCTAAGAAACATAGCCTAAAGTCACCTCTTCCAAGACCAGTTCTGAAGAAAGCCTGTCTCCTGCTCTTTCTGGCATACAGCGTGCACCAAACAACAACTGAATGATGACAGAAATCTCTAATATTGGTGGGAAAACATGATTGTGATAAAGCTTTATAAACTTAACATTCATGATTAAATAAAACTATTCGGTAGACTTTTTCTCTATCAAAAGTTGCTGCAAAATTAATGTGCTGAGTACCTGCAATTATTTCATGTGCTTCAGTAATACGATTTTTTAAGGTATCCTGCTCATTAAACTTTCCACCATACAAATGAAAATAAGACAACTGACTAATCAAAACCTCCTAAACAACAGTTTTTGTGTTTCTCAACAATAGTGTCAAAGTCATGTTCTTAGGAAAGTCTTATGTGGAACCCCCTCCCTCTTCTTTTTGAGCCTGGAGCCTTTTTTCACGTGCTATCACAGTATCATGTCCATTTCATTCAATTCACTTGTCTTTTCATAATTGCACATTCACGACTGTAATTATTTGATTAAAGTCTATCTCTTCTACCGGACTCTCAGCTCTGTACAAGAAGGACCATGGTTCTTTTACTCACCTGGCACAGTGTCTGACATGTATTATGTGATCCATAAAGTGTTAAATTCATGATCAGAGTTTATTCACTCTCCGTGGGAAAAAATTCAGTTTATGTAAAATACTCTGAATGTTTCCCAGTGATTCTTTTCAATAATATTCATTGCCAGTTAGCTATGTTTGCATTTGTACCCCCTTTCCCTTTTACCTTCTATGACAGGTAAACTAACCTTCTTCAAATCCACTGATAATTAATGGGAAACTTTAGAAATATAATATAGATTAATTTAAAAGTTTAAGGCAGCTATGTTTAGAAACATGAATGATTATTAAGCATTAGTTTTATAAAAATTGGTCACTAATTAGCTTCAGAATTTTGAAATTTCATAATAGTTTCTTAGTGTTGTAATTCTTGTGAGCTTAATCTACCCACTCATGCTGGAAAGGACCACAGACTAGATTAATATTTTGTGAACTTTCCCTTTGTCCATGTATACCTCTTGCTTTATCACACTATACAGTATTTTGTCACTGAAATATTTAAAACGTGAGTACAAATTCTTCCCAAACGGGAAAGTTTCTAAATTCTGTTGGAATGAGTTACTGACTATATATACTTTCATAGCCAAAGTTCCTCATTTTTCCCTTCCTCATAATATTTTTCAAATGCTTGCAGAAGTTGAATATGCCTACATATATGTCAGATCAATAAAATCAATATTAGCTAAGAATACTTGACATTTCAGGGCTGTAATTTTACAGATCTTCAAAAATGGGGCCAAACTGGACTACTTAGGTTGAGATCCATTTTCTTTTAAAGTCCTGGTTGCTAGTAGTCTTTTGAAATAGGCATTGCTGCAATATATATTCACATACGTCTTACTGTATAAATGCATTCTTCATTAATATTTGAGTGATTGCCTACTATACCAAGCTCTCTGTTGTCCACATGAGATAAAGACACACATAGGAAACAATCCGTAAACCTATAGTAAGGGATAATGGCACAGACTGCTAGGGGCCACCCCAATATCCATTTTGTCTTTGACAGTCTTTATTTGGACAATAAATTACTGAGCAAAAAGAGTATATTCTCCAGCCTTACTTGTCGCTAAGCATGGTTATGTGATTATTTTTCAGCCAATGACATGCATGTAAAAATATCTTGTAGGACTACCTGAAATGCTCTGCATAGAAGGCTGGGAGATATGTCCATTATCATCATCATTATCTTCCTTCCTGCAACCAAAAAAAACAGACATAATAAGTAGAGCTCCAGCTACCTTCTTGTACCAAAAGGTGAAATAGATAATGAAAGCCACACTGAATAAGTCAGAATAAAAAGATGAAAGACTTAACTGATTTACTGGAGACCCTTGAAGCCATCACATAGCCTTAAGCATATCTCCTAAGAAACATGTTTTTATTCAATTCCATGTTTTAAGGTTGTCCTTTATATGTAAATTGAGATAATATTAACTGGTGTATGTTATAAAATTGTAGATATAGACTTTTATAGCTGTGTAAAGAAAATGTTGGGAAGAAAGTGATTATATCTGCTTCATGAGGTCAGGGGTATTCAGAAACATAGTCATTTGAATTAAGTCTTAAAAGTCTGAGTAGGAGTTTGCCAGGTGGAGAAGAGAAGAAAGGGCATTACAAATACAGGAAAGAACACATGGTTAAACACATGGTTCATTTAGATAACCATAAGTAGTTTAGTAATGCTTGGCTTAATAACCCATTTATGTAGCTAACTTAGGTCAATCAATGATCTTGCACATTAAGGAATTCTATCTCTAGGTTATGAAAAGTTTTTAAATCAGGGGCGCCTGGGTGGCTCAGTCGTTAAGTGTCTGCCTTCAGCTCAGGCCGTGATCCTGGCGTTCTGGGATCGAGCCCCACATCAGGCTCCTCCATTGGGAGCCTGCTTCTTCCTCTCCCATTCCCCCTGCTTGTGTTCCCTCTCTCGCTGGCTGTCTCTATCTCTGTCGAATGAATAAATAAAATCTTTTTTTAAAAAAAAGAAAAATTTTAAATCAGAAGAGTGACATGATTAGTTTGAGATTTTTAATGATGGATTAGAGGTATATTAAGCCAGAAACTAGGATAATACTTAGATGACTAGTTAAGGTAAAATACTAAGGCAATATACTAGGAGAGATAATGACATCTGAATTAATGTATTATCTATGGAAATGGAGAGTGAGGTGGAAAGGATTACCTAAATCAACAAATCACTTACTTTAGGGGTTGTCAAGCATCAGAGATGGAGGAATGGATTTCAATATTCATCCATTTGATTTCTGTAAAGAAATCAATAAACAAGTGGAAAATAAAAATGTAAAATGTTACTATTTTAATAGCTAAAAATAACATGAAATCTCCAGAAAAAATATAGTAAAATATATACAAGACTTCTACAGGAAAAAAAAGCTAAAGTTTATTGACAAAAAGATATGAAGGGATATACCATCCATATTCATAGTTTGAAGAAGTTATTGAAAAGATGTCAATTTTCACTGGGTTGACTTATGAATTCAATACAATCACAATAAAAACCCCAATGCTTTTTTAGAAATTAATAAGTTGATTCAAAAATTATCTAATATACTTTTTTTTTCAAGATTTTATTTATTTTTTTTTGACAGAGAGAGAGACAGCCAGCAAAAGAGGGAACACAAGCAGGGGGAGTGGGAGATGAAGAAGCAGGCTCCCAGCAGAGCAGGGAGCCCAATGCGGGGCTTGATCCCAGGACCCTGGGATCACACCCTGAGGTGAAAGCAGATGCTTAATGACTGAGCCACCCAGGCTCCCCTAATATACTTTTTAATAAAGATTTATACTACCAGATATCAAGATATATTATACAGCAACAGTAATTAATGCATTATGTTAATGGCACAAGAAAAGACATAAACCAGAATAGAGATAAAACAGTTATCAGACATTAGACATTAGACAGCTTAGACATTACAAAAACTGACCCAAGCATATTGTTATATGATCATCACAAATGAGATGTTATAGTATAGTGGAGGAAATAATAGTCTTTTCAAAAATGGTCCTAGACAATTAGATATCCATATGAAGAAAAATGATTCTTGATCTCTATACTTATACCATGCAAAAAGATCAAATATGAAAGGTAAAACAAAAATAATAATCAAACCTTCGGGAAGATAATATAGGAAAGGATCTTCATAAACTTTAAGGCTTTTTAAAAAAATATTTTATTAATTTATTTGAGAGAGAGAGTGAGAACACAAGCAGGGAGAGCAGCAGGCAGAGGGAGAGGGAGAAGCAGACCCTCCCCCGCCCCCCAGGATCCTGGGATTGTGACCTGAACCGAAAGCAGACGCTTAACTGACTGAGCCATCCAGGCGCCCCATGACTTCTTAAGAAGAGTACAAAGCATTAATTCTAAAGGCGAAGACAGATACATTGGGTTACATTAAAATTGAGAACTTATATTTATCAAAATAGTAAAAGGGCCAGCTATGAGTGGGGAAGGATATTCACAATGTAAAAATATATAGGACTTATATCCAAAATATATAAATAACTCCTACAGATAATAAAAAGGAAGAAAATTCAATATCGGCAAAGATTTAAGCAGGCACTTCCCAAAGTGTCTAATAAACCTACACAGAGATACTCAACCTCATTACATGTCAGAAAACACAAACTGAAATTCCAATTCTTTGTTACACACCAAATAGAATGACTAAAATAAAAAAAGAAATGATAAGATTGTTGGTATGGATCTGGAGCAATGGAAACTCTGAAACATTGCTGCTGAGAGTGTAAATTGATAGATTTATTTAGAAAATGGCAGTTATCTGTAGTTAAACATATGCCTGTCCCATGGTCCAGCAACTCTAGGAACAGGTATATACCCAACCAAAATAGGTACAAAAGTGCACCGAAAGAGGAATACAAGAATTTTCACAATAGTTTTGTAAGTTCCACAAACTAGAAACATATTAGACATTTAATTTAAGTAGAAGAGGCTAAAAAAAAGTACCAATTAATATAATAAAATACATCAATGAAAACGAATACATTATCGCTATATGCAATAATACATATAAGATTTACAAACACAATGTCAAAGAAAAAACTCAGAATGTCCGAAATGGCTCCAGTTATACAAATTTCAAAAGCAGACTAAATAGATCTATGCTGTTAGAAATCAGAAGAGTGCTTACCTCTGCGGCAAGATGGTGAGTGAGGGGCCAAAAGGAGGGTCATCTGGGGTTCTAGCAATATTCTATTTTTTCTTTGTGGTGTGGTTAAACAGGTATGCTCACATTGTGAAAATTCTTTGAGCTTTACATGTCTTTTTTTTTTTTTCATAAAAGCAAAACTAATTCTGCCTTATTTGAGGTATCTGAATCGGATATTTCCCCATGGTGGAACTGATTCAGAGATAAAAGTAAAATGCAATTAAGACATAAACAATTTAAGAATTAATATGGGAACAAATACTTCCAACTCTTTGGATTCTTACAGATATTATTTTCTTTTCTCTCTTAGATTTCCTAGACTCAAGAGTGCTACATTGTTGAATGATAGAATACTGTTCATTCTTTCTCAGCATGAAAAAAGCCCCACTGCTTAATATAAAGGTATTGAATATTGCAATGGCTGTTATTTTTCACTCAAACTTTATCATTTCTTTAGTTAAAAAATGAGAGAGAGGGAATAATGTAAATGTTATGTAAAATGTAAATTCTTCTTTTATCACAGGGTCATACTATTTCTTAACCAAGTATATGTAAAAATACAACATTGAAAGTCTTGCGTGAATTCTCTATTTTTCACATTTTATGTTAAATTAATAATTCCTAGGTTGTTAAATAGAAACTCTTCTAGAAGGATGAAAACCAAAATCTTGTTATGAATCAATAGATAACAATTTTCCTATTTGTGGGATTCTTCTTTATGGAACTGTGTTGTTATTAATTCTTTTACCTCTCTAGTTCACAAGAACTCTGGGCATCAAGTATTGAAATACATTTTTCGATTAATACATGAATGTAGGGTGGAGTGGATGGTTAGTTCTATAGCTTTCCTGCACCAAATATAGAAAAAGTTGCCTCCCAGCTGTTATAATGACTGAGATTTATTAGTCTTTGATTAAATCCATATAAATAGGCACAGACCAAGACAAAAAGATGACACTCCTATAGAAAATAACTATGGAACCAGACAATACAAAAAGCAACATTCTGGGGTACAACTATCTGAAAGAGAGTGAACAGAAGTAAAAATACTCTGCTGGGAAGTGCAAGCTCACTGGGAAGACGGAGGTCTAAAGTAAATTTCTCTCTCCATGGCTTTCACTTTAAGTCTGGTGCTAAGTGCTGTCCATGTAGTGAGCAGAACTGGGGCTGAGCACACATGGAAGAAAACAACAATCTTTCTGGCTCGGGAATCAGAAATCCAAAGCTTGAAAGTTGTGAATGTAGAAGAGAGTAGAGGAATCCCAGAAGAGAATGAGTCAAATAGTGAATTCCCAAGTTCTGCTTACCCCATTTCCCCAACCCCTGAGCTACCTATGTGTGGGACAGAGGTAAACGGTTGCGCTGAATAAAAAATATCCAAACAGAAGGGAATTTTCTGCCCAAGAAATAGAGTTGGCAATTCAAGCTAAGATACTACTAAAACAAAGGAAACAACACATCAGTAAAAAAATAACAGAATTCAAAATCCCTAAAATTTAATGTTGACAATATCCAGGATACAATGCAAAATTATCCAACATAAGCAAAACCAAAAAAATTCAGTCTCAAGAAAAAGAAATGGATGGAGCCAAACCTCAAACTGAAACAGATGTTGGACCTAAGAGACAAGGTTTTCAAAATGGCTATCATTATCATCAATAAAGTAAAAACTAGACGTATTTATAATGAATGAAAATGCCTAAAATGGAGATTTTAGAACTAAAGAATGAATTTTCTGAAATTAAAAAAAAAAAAATCTCTGGATGGATTTAACAGCCAAATGGACATATTCGGTGAAAGAGTAAGTGAACTTGAAAAAAACAACAGAAATTACTCAAGATTTTAAAAACCAACAATAACACATAGAGAAAAAAAAAGACTTTTAAAAAGGTAAGAGTCTCAAAGACCTATTTCAGAAGTCAGCAGACTATGGCCCATGGGCCAAATCAGCCTGCAAGCTAAGAATAGTTGTTACACTTTTAAAGTATTATTTTTTGAAAAAGAAGAAAGTACACTCATGTTGATAGCAGCATTATTCACAATAATCATAGGTGGAAGCAACACAGGTGTCCATCAATGGATGAATGGATTAAAAAAATGTGACATACGCATATAATGGAATATTATTCAGCCTTAAAAAAGGAAATTCTGATACATGTCACAACATGGATGAAACTTAAGGACATAAAAAGAATTTTAGAGATGGATGGTGGTGATGGTTGCACAACAGTGTGAAAGCACTTATTACCACTGAACTGGATCCTTAAAAATGATTCAGGTGGTAAATTTTATGTATATTTTACCACAATTTAAAATTTAAAAAAGAAAGTGCCTTGCTGGCTCAGTTGGAGGAGTACATGACTCTTGATCTCAGTGTTGTGAGTTCTAGTCCCATGTTGGGTGTAGAAATTGCTTTAAAAAAATTTTAAAAAGAAAAATATGTGACAGATATGTGGCCCGCAAATTCTACATTATTTATTATTTGACTATTTACAGAAAGAGTTTGCTGACCTTTGGTGGTCAAATACATTGTTTCCAGAGAGAAAAAAAAAGAGAAGGAAAATATTGCAAGAAATAATGTGTAAAAATTTCTCAAACTTATGGGGCACTTGGGTGGCTCAGTGGGTTAAGACTCTGCCTTTGGCTCAGATCATGATCCCAGAGTCCTGGGATCAAGCCCCACGTCGGGCTCCCTGCTTGGTCAGAGCCTGCCTCTCCCTCTGCCTGCTGCTCCACTTGCTTGTACTCTCTCTGTGTGTGTCAATTAAATAAAATCTTTTTAAAAATCCCCAAATTTAATAAGAAAGCAAAACTTGAAGCTACAAGATGCTAGAGGAAAACCAAAGAGGATAAACACAAAGAAGCTCAGCTAAGACACACCTTAGTCAGACTGTTGAGAGACAAAAAAAAAAAAAAAAAAAAAAAAAAAAAAAGCAACTCTAACAAGTAGCAAGAGAAAAGTGACATATTACATAAGGGGCCACAAATACCTGATTTTTCATTGGACTGTGGCAACCAGAAGAAAGTAGAACAACATCTTTAAAATGCCGAAAGAAAGAAAACAGTCAATACAGAATTCTGTATCCAAGTAATCGTTCAAAAGTGAAAACGGAATAAAGATATTTTTAGATGAAACCAGACTAGAAGCAGTGGATCTGTACCACAAGGAATAGTAAAAGAAGAGGAAGTTCTTCAAGATGAAGCAAAAGACATGAGAATGGAAAACTTGGAACTTTGAAAAAGAGTGATGAACACTGGAAGTGCTATCTATCTGGGTAAGTGCAAAAGTCTATCTTTTTGTTTTCTTTTTCCATTTTCCTCTATTTCTTTATAGACTCCATACCTGTTTAAAAATGTTGTAACATTGTGGGGTTTATCATATGTTTAGATGCAGTACATATAATAATTATAACATAAAGGACAAGAAGAATACAGCCCTATACGGTTGTCAGATTTCCATATTTTGTGTGATATAGTACATTGTAGCCCTGAACATGGACTCAGAAAAGTTAAGCATGTATATTGTCCTACCTAGATCAACCACCACTGCCACCACCACCCAAAAACCCCAAGAAATTATGATTTTAACCAACAAGAAAATTAACATGAGGTTCTAAAAATTATTCATATAGTTTTAAGAAGTAAAAAGAAAAAACAAAAAACAAAGAAGAAAATCATATCATTATCCTCCTTCTTCTACCACCTCATCCCCCTCACCGTAGCTGGGAAAGTTTCTCATTTTTAAAAGCAAATGTAAGTAGGTTGGCCCCACCCACATAATCCAGGATAACCTCCTGATCTCAAGGTCCTAACCTTAATCAATGTCCCCTTTGCATTGTAAACTAACAAAATCATGATTCTGGGGATTAGAAAATGGAAATGTTTGGTAGCCATTATTCTGCCTAACACAGTGCCCTCTCCAGCTTCCAAATGTTTTGGAATGTAGATACACATTCATATCTACCTGATATGCAAAATATATTTATCTCATCCCAACATCTCCACAAATCTGAAACCATTACAACATCAATTCAGTCTAAATTCTGATCTAAATGTCATCATCTTAAAAACCCGAACTCTTATCATCGAAATCATCTAAATTACAAATGAGTGAGGTTCTGGGTATAATCCACCCTAGGACACAATTCTTCTCCTTCTTTGGGTCCTTCAGTGTTCAGGCTAGATTTCTCTTCCTCCAGAAATCCTTCTTGACCTAACCCACTGTTATGGTTAATCTTAAGTGTCAACTTGACCGGGACCTATGGTGCCCAGACATTTTGTGAAACATTTTTCTCGGTGTGTCTGTGAGGGTGTTCCTGGATGAGATTAACATGGGTAGTGCACAGTAAAGCAGATTTCCATCCAGAATGTGGGTGGACTCCACCCAATCAATTGAAGACCTGAATAGAACAAGAAGACTGAGTAAGGGGGAGCGTCTTTGGCCTGACAGATTGAGCTGAGACATTGGTCTTCTCCCGCCCTTAGACTGGAGCTACCCCATTGGCTTTCCTCAGTTCCAGGTTGCCCACTGCAGGTCTTAGGACTTCTCAGCCTCCATAACCATGTGAGGCAATTATTTATAATAAACCTCTCTTTCTTTCTTTTTCTCTCTCTCTCCCTCTCTCTTTGTATCCTTATACATACATCTATATCTATTTCTCTACATCTCTAGGTATCATCTCCTATTGGTTCTGTTTCTATAGAGAACTCTAATACACTTACTATTTCTAGGGTAACTTCATCTATGATTTTATGCCTGTAGCTCCCTCTCCAACTTCCATTGAACATATCACTTTATATTGTAACTGTTTCTCAGTTTTTAGTTGAGAAAGAAATGATTGCCTTTCTTCCACACTTTTTATCCAGAATCCTTAGTATGGTGCCTGACACCTAGTGTATAATGAATACTGTTTGTTGAATAAATGAAAAAAAAAAGGTCAAGTTTCCAATCAGAGAAATATCTAGATTCCTTTCATCACGTAAGTCATTTCTTTATCTATTTTTTTCACTGTAATTGGCCCATAGATAACTTGTACTCTGGTAGACATTACTCAATGTGATTCTTAAGTCATTAAACCCTTCAGTCTATGTATAAAGCAATTTGTTGTTTTGTTTGCCTGTTCAGCTTATAATATCTGAAGGAAAATGGCTTTTTGATACACATTACTCTTTAAAAAACTAGACATTCTAATGGATTTGCTTGTTTCCACTCCTAATTTGGTATAAAACCAACCAGGGTCCAAGCATGGAAAAGGACCACCACATGGATGGGAAATGCTCCTTTTCCCAATCTACTCAGCCACTTGTTCAAAGTGAGACAATCATCTTCCCATAATAATTAAAGGCAGAGAAGGCTATAGGTAAATAATCATCATGGTTGAAAATTCCTGATCTTAGAAGAGCTCTTTCATAATTGCATTCATTGCCTTAGAGAAAACAATAAACTTAAGTCAGGAAATGTTTTGGCATGTAGATATACATCAAGATTGTTTCTTTTGTTGGGGTATGTGTATTAAGAACAGAAAGGAATTTTTAGAAAAGTAGGTCAATGATGGTTAAAATTACTCTGCTTTCTTCTCTATTCCTTCTGTTAAAATTTTTTTAAACAACACTTAAAGCCAAATGTCTAGGTTTTGTACACATCAATAGAAAATACAAACAAGAGAGAGAAAGAACACAGAGACCACAATCGATCCCTCTACACACAAAAGGAGTTATTTTCTTTGGTATTGGCTTTAAAAAGTGGTGTTTCCCCCCTTTCACCTCCCCCCTTCAGTAAAGAAGCCAGCAATTCATTGTGCGTGAGCTGGGGCTGCAAGAATTATTGAAAAAGAAAAAAAAAAGCATTATACCATTATACCAAAGAGAGAAACACATTTCAAGTCAGGCTTATCTGCTCTCGTGGATTTAGGTGCTTGCATCTTTTGCTGTGTGCAGAATGAGTGAGGGTGAGTACAAGCCTGTTGGTGGTGCCTTGCACCCAACCACATTACAAAAATCCGTTTTCTATAGAAATTGCTCAGTGTTCCTTTCCTTTTATTCCCTGCTTTGTTGTACCATAAATACCTAGTTTAAACTAACATGCAATGCCATTTTAGTAAGCCTCTGAAAAGCCATTCATTTAAGTACATGATATAGCAAGGGGAACGGGCTGGAACCCATTATGCTAGCATACTTCTCCATGTAAACAATGACATATTCCCGTTAAAAGCTGATATTTACAATTCTAAATTTTTAAACTAAACTTGTAAGAAATAAGCTCTCCTTTTTTTCCAAAGACTAATACAGTGTCTCCAACTCGCATATAAAATTATCATTAATGCATTTTTCTAAAAAAGTTACTTATGGTACACATTTATCACAATGTAATTCAATTTTTTTAAAGCTCAATACTCACAACTAGTATTTTTTTCTATTTTCCTTTATTGTCCATTTTAAATAGAGATAGTTTTATAGTCAATCTTCTTCACTTAATACAGTATCATAAACATTTAACTGCTCTTACATGGGTTTCTTAACCCATTGCAGGATATACATGATTACATAATCATTCCAGCTATTAACGTTTTTTTCTGTTATAAATCACACGGTAATAAACCTATTTGTATATGTAAGTTTTCATAATTTAAGTAAGATAAATTCTTAGGAATAGAATGCTCTTTTAATGACCTTCTTTCCTGAATGTAAGAAATTGAATCAGTATCCTAGATTTAATCACTTCCTTTCCAGAATGGATAAATAAGGATCCAATCCTCCTTTTACACAATTACAAAACAGACTAATAATTCAGGCTTGGGGTTAGTAGGCCCAGGTCTCAATTCTATCTCCAATACTTATGTGATCTTTGGGAAGAGACTTACCTCCTACAGTTCTTAGTTCTCTCATCCTAAAATGGGAACAGTGACTTCTTGTTTCTTGTCCAGCATGTAAAGAGCATAGAAGGCACTACTCCATCCTAAGAACTTGAAAAAGCTGAAGAAACTGAGAAATCAACTCTTCTTAGATTTGTCAGATAAGTGATGGCACAAGGCAACTGTTGAGAATCATAACCTATCAGAGCAAAAACCCACAAGCACCATGGGAACCACTGCTTGTGTGGGAAAATCTGAACTGTTAGTGATGAATTGCTGGAAGCTCCATGTACACAACTCTGAGAGTTAAAAACTCCTGTGAGACCCCATCACTGTTGGGGAGGAGCACGCCTTTGTGAGTTTTACCTTCAGGAGCTCAACCAGATCCATATGGGGAAAATGTGAGAAAAATCCCCTCCATCTTTGGCAGAAGGAGGGGAAATGGAACCATTTTGAAATGCACCAGAACATTCTGTTCTTAACAAGGATGGCCTTCAGGAGTTTTAAGACTTATTTATTATTTTAGAGAGAGAGAGAGTGAGGGTGGGACAGACAGAGGGAAAGGGAGAGAATCTCAAGCGGACTCCCCTCTGAGCACAGAGCCTGATGCAGGGCTCCACCTCACCATACTGAGATCACAACCCGAGCTCAAATCAGGTGTTGGGCACCCAACCGACTCAGTCACCCAGGTGCCCCTGGAAGAAATTATTTTATCAAAGCCTAATCTGCTAGGTTTGACTGTTCTAAAAATCTAAAAATGTGTTTAGAAGATTCTTAGAGCTGTGAAAAACAGTTTGCTATTGTAATGGTGGATACATGTCACACAGAGTGAACCCTAATGAAAACTGTGGATTCTGGCTGATAATGACGTGTCAATATAGGTTGATGGATTGTAACAAATGTACTACTCTGGTGAAGGATGTGGATAACATGGGAGGCTGTGCTTCTCCAGGGGCCAGGGTATATGGCAACTTTCTGCTCAGTTTTACTGTGAAGCTGAAACTCCTCTAAAAAATGAAGTTTATTAATTATTTTAAAAAATGGGAGTAGAAATGCTTATTTGCCCATACAGGTGATTATACATATTAGAAAATTTGAGATCAATATACATATACATATAAATTATTATGTTGTTATACATTCAAAATAATCATATTTCACAAATTAGTAAACAATTGAGTAATATAGAAAAAAAGTTCCATAACAGAAGAGAATGTTAATGCAACTGGATTTCATTTAAAACCAGCTAAAAAATGAGATGTTCATATGCTGGTGATAGACAGTTGTTCTGGATGAAAAACAACTGGGGTTTTTACGAACTATTTCTGAGTTTTGGAAAATTGCTGCTTCCAATTTGGAAAAAGTATTACTAGAAAAAGATGTCAATAAAAAACAGCTCACTGATGTTTAAATTGTGTTTTCAGCCACCCTCGGGCAGTAGTTTCTGAAACCCTGACATCCCAGGTTTTTCTTTAGGATTCAGAATATTTCTGGAATAACCAAGAATCAGGAGCATTTTAGAGAGCTAAAGGGCTGTAGCTTTTGTGTTCAAGGCAGGTATCTCTTCTAATTACTTCCAACCTTTCCTTTCTCCTCTAATTTGAAATGTGTCCTGGTTCTAACACTTATTTTCTATTTTTTTAAATTTTTTAAAAAGATTTTATTTATTTATTTGACAGAGAGAGAGACAGCCAGCGAGAGAGGGAACACAAGCAGGGGGAGTGGGAGAGGAAGAAGCAGGCTCCCAGTGGAGGAGCCTGATGCGGGTCTCGATCCCAGAACGCCGGGATCACGCCCTGAGTCAAAGGCGGACGCTTAAGGACTGAGCCACCCAGGCGCCCCTGGTTCTAACACTTAAAATACATATATAGTTCTATTTGTTGTAAGACTATGTTAAATACAAATAATCCTTTTGCAGTGAAGGCTTCTACTGGATCTTTTTTTATTTTCACTTTGAATTGTTCAACTTTATTACATCAAATGATTTTCATCTTGAGAATTAGCAATTAATGAATAATCATTTGGAATATGTTTTATGATCATTAAACATCCTAGGGACAGGATATGACATTTATATCTACATGCCTTTCCACAGAAAGTTTGTGCTTCTATTTTATTGTCTGGAAAACTGCTTCTGTTAATTAAAATAAATTGACTCCATGACAGGTGGCCAAAGGAGGTATTTCTTGGAGCTTGAGGCAAGTGGGGAATGGGAAGTTTGGATGATAATGACTTAATGGCCTGACTATACTACTTTGGTGGAATAAAAGCCTTTTAACTTGGTTTTTATTCTGGCAAACAAGAATAACTGAGTTCCCACTGTTCAAAGATAAAATGAGCTGCATTAAATATGTTGAGTTTACTTGAGCAAACATTTATCTGAATTGGGCTGCACTCAACCAGAAGCGGTTGGGAGAGCTCCTAACCACCCAGAGGAGCTGGGGAAAGACTTGGATAGAGAAGAGGTGGAAGGAAAGCAAAGAAATTGTGGCTTGGTTGTAGCTTAAAGCCCACTTGGCTCTTTGTGATTGGTTGTCCTTAGGTTTCAGTGTCATAACCTTGAGGCGTTTCCAGGCTTAGATTTTGGTTTGCTTGTGTAGGCCGCCACAGCAACAGAGCCACCTCTGTCTAATGGCCTTGTTTGTTTAATTGAACGCCACATTTATCAAAATCATGTGGGATTGTTGGTTGTTTTCCATTTTAAGTCCGAGGAATCAAAAGAGAATTTCAGAGTTTAACGGAATCCCTCCATTGTTGGCACATAATCAGAAATAAGAAAAATAAGCAAAAAGATGAAAAGAATCAGAAATGCGTAATTGTGTTTGAGAAAACATATGAATAAAAATGGTTGTCAATTTGGTTGGAAGGATATGTAATATTAGGATTGTTGTTCAAACAAAAGGCTGTGTAGAGGAACTCAGAGAAGACTGCTGTTCAGTTGATACTTTACTTATGGGTAATCACGTATAAGACCAGCAAAGAGTTCAGGGACTGAAATGAAGGCTGTAATCGGGTTGTAGGGCTGTAGGGTACAGGTTGTAGGGCTGTCGGATATGTCCACTTAGGAGTTCAGAGTTGATAACAGGTTGTCTGGAGCCCTGTTTTCAAGAATACCTCATTGGCTTTCTGGGAACATGGAGAAAGACTTGGTGCCAAATAATCAGGCACCTCAGGACATGAGAGAGAAGAAATGACTGTGAGAAGGTTATATAAAAGTACATCTTGAGGTTGGAGTGATGTGGGGATTTTTTACCCTGTTTTTGGCCTGAGACACTGGCCTTGTGATCCATAAGAAAAATATGTAACATTGGGTTGTAGCCTTTAATTCTCGTTGACCTTATTTCTAGAGAACTCCTTTTATTACTTAATAAGCAATATTATAAAACTAAAACTTCAGGCGGCAATCTGGAAACCTAAAGAGCTGAAGGGTTGAAAAGAAAAGCAATATGTCCCCACTCTGGGGCAGTAGCCCAAGGAATGAGAAGAATGAGCTGAGGTAGTGGGGTGGTATCTGTGCATTGAACGTGTTAACTTACAAAAAAAAAAAAAAAGCCAGTTATTTCGTAACAGGGAGAAATTTAGCATGTCTAACTCCATATTGCTTCTATTTCCCTTGCTGCTGTGATCTGCAGCTTAGAAACTTCTGCTTAGCCCTGCACGTAGGCATGTTACAGATAAGATTTGCAAAAACTGCTTTTGACACAAAACCTACCTCACAAGGAGATAAGGAAGTACTACAGAAATGACTATGCTGTGTTTAAGATTCACAGGAATGACATGACCAGATTTCTGTGGACAAAGATCAACTGACCAAGGACAAAGAAGTTACAAGGCCTTCCTTGGATGTCCACAGATGTCAGTCACCTTTTGACTCCAACCTCCTCCAGCTTCCCCCTTTTGCTAACATAAAAGAAGCCTGAATTTCATGATGAGGAGAGAGAGTTTTTGGAACAATACTCTTCCATCTCCTTGTTTTGCTGGCTTTCTGAGAGGCAACATCTTGCCTCTCAACTTAATGGCCTGCCGGGCAATGAGCAGAATGAGGTTGAACTCCGTTTTCAATTTCGCCAGTAAAAAATGGGTTTATTCAGGAATAACAAGAATTGCAATCAGGGCAAGCAAGCTGTGGCAAAACCATAGACCAGTCCAGAGACGAAAGGAGAGGTGTGCCATTTTATAGAGGAAAGGGGTAAGGTGGGAAGGCTGTTACAAAGCAGAGGTCCAGTGGAGTGACACTGGGAGCTGGAGGTATAGTGGCTTCTCAACGGCTGAGTTGTGAGGCTCATTGGCTGAGCTGTTGCTGGGGGCAGGAGGTAAGCCTTTCTTACTCTCGCTGGAATAGGAAACAGTATCCACCTGCAGGGTTGGTCTCTTCCTGTTGGATTTGCAATTGATGAGGAGGGGTGGGGCCTGAGAGCTCTCCCTGCCCAACATCCTGACTCCATTTTAGTGAGGATTCCCTTTATGAATTTTCACAAGAGCAGCAAGAGATCACCACAACAGGCTCCTTGAATAGTGAGCCTACGTTGTGAAGAGCTAGAGGGTTCCGAGGCGCTGTAAATGGAGGATTCACAAGCAACAACACAGCCCTAAGCAACAAACAAGACATGTACTGGAAAATTATCAAACATTTGTTGAATTGAATTAAAATAAGCAGTTAAAAGGATCACCATGAGGGTTAGAATTGGTTTTAATGACTTTTCATCAGGTATATTTAAAAATTTATTGTTACGCCGTACCTGACTTATCCTTTACCTTTAGAATTGGGATATTTAATGTCAACAGGCCTAAAGCTTGTTAGGGATTAACAGAGTCTCACCTGGTTGGCCCCGGCCCCCTCCCCACCCCAGTTGATATTACCCCAAATCATCTCAGAAGAACCAGTTTATAGTCACATAGGCTCAGGGGAGAGAGCTATCTATTCTACACACCATACTAATAAAGCCCCTCAAACTTTTACCTGAAAGATGAAGAGGCCGAGGGTGTGGAGAGTAGCTTTCATTGTTTTGGAGAGGCCACTGTGACGATGTTAAACCAGCAAGGGTTTTCCTACATGATAATAACCCAAAGGCGCAATGCTATGATCATTTTCTGGACCTCATTTTGCACAGTTCTTTAAAAAGAGACAAATATTTGAGTATTATTCTTAGACGATTTCTTGCTAACCTGCAGAGGCTTTGAATTTTTACATATCTGCCTTGAAATTTTAGCAAATTTCCCCCCAAAGTCTGTTGGCAAATAAAACCCCTACTGTCTCTACTAACATCCTCTGCTTCTTACCAAATTAACATGTTTTTGGTAAATAAGGATCAGATGCTCTATGCTTGGGACAGTTTCAATAAATCAGTGTCCATTCTGATGCTCTCTAAATATGGAAATGCAAAGTGTTGCTAGCGGAGACAGCCCACCAGGTCATTAAAACTCAAAGAGGTCCATAAAAGTAATGTTACTGGTTCATCAACATTTGAAGTTTTCAGTTTTTTTCCTACAATATTTAATGATTACGCAGGAATGAAGGATCAGATGGAAAGAGGAAAGCTTGAGC
The DNA here is from genome assembly GCF_017311325.1 of Ursus maritimus. Taxonomy (NCBI): domain Eukaryota; kingdom Metazoa; phylum Chordata; class Mammalia; order Carnivora; family Ursidae; genus Ursus; species Ursus maritimus. Next base: position 50,950,515 of record NW_024426552.1, read on the forward strand.
TCAAGTTGCCCAGGTTTGCATCATTTAGAAAGTTTGTATAGACTTATGTGTGTGAAGAGGTGAGGGGGGGAGGGTTGTAGTGTGATTCTCTTTAAAACAAACTGAACTGGGTTTTATCTTTATTGCCACAAAGAGATTAAAGAGGCTGTGCGAGAGGGAAAAGTCCCCAGGAAGACTTAAGTTGCAGACCTCCCACTTCAAGGAATGTCATCTAATCAGGGTCGCAGCAAAGCAGACAAATCAGATCTGAGGCTTGTCCTACAGAGGGACTTTTCAAAGACTTGCTTCAAACCTGTGGGACTCTTCAGATCTCTTGCTCCCTGAGCAACTCCCCTTGCATCGATATTAGTGCCCTCTGCTCCTGCTGGGTGCCCTGCACAGCCCTGCAGCGGTACAGAAGCAAAAGAAAAGTAGACTTTCTAGAAGAACCACCTCCTCATTCAAAACGCACATAAAAATGCATTTACCTTTTCCCCCCAGCTTTACTGAGATATAATTCACATATAAAACTGTGTAAGTTTAAGGTGCACTATGTGTTGATTTCATACACACATATTGTAAAACGATGACATCCAAAGCATTAACTAACACCTCCATCATGTCTTGTAATTACCATTTCTTTTTTTTTCTTTTTCTTTTTTTTTTTTTTTTTTTTTGCAGTGAGAATGTTTAAGATGTACTCTCAGGCTTTCAAGTATATAAAACAGTATTTTTAAAAATATTTTATTTATTTATTTTAGGGAGAGAGAGAGTGTGTGTGTGGTGGAGGGGAGGGAGAGAAAGAGAATCTCAAGCAGACTCCACACTGAGCGCAGAGCCCCTTTCCAGGCTCAGATCCCATGATCCTGAGATCATGACCTGAGCCAAAACCAAGAGTCGAATGCTTAACTGACTGTGCCACCCAGGCGCCTCAGATTTTATTTGTTTATTTTAGAGAGAGAGTGAGAGGGCGTGCATGTGAGCAGGGGGAGGGGCAGTAGAAGGGGGAGGGGCAGAGGGAGAGAATCTCAAGCAGACTCCCCACTAAGCGCAGAGCCCGAAGCGGGGCTCGATCTCATGAACCCTGAGATCATAACCTGAGCCAAAATCAAGAGCCAGATGCTTAAACAACTGAGCCACCCATAAAACTATTTTTAACTGTAATCAACATACTGTTTCCTGCTAACAGGACACCTTCCACTTGATCGTCCAGTGATGGGGAGCTTATAGACTTGAAACAAATCTCAATTTTGAATAATTACTAAATGTAAGACTATGCTCCCATGATATTGAAATGAACTAAACTTCCATACATCAAGTTCTACTCTAACGTTACCAGTTATAAAGCACTTCTGTTATTGCTTTGACAAGAGCTTTCCTCTAACATTTTAAGGCAGCTTTCACATCCCCACTAAGTATTTTCAATTCCAAAATTAACATCCTTGATTCTTCAGAACTTTTCTTACAGACATAGCTAGTCCCTTTTGTAGTCTACCCACCACTCTCAAAACTTTCTACAGCTTTATTATATTTTATTTTATTGTAAAATCCACACCCAGCATGGAACCCAATGCAGGGCTTAAATACATGACCCTGAGATCAAGACCTGAGCCAAAATCAAGAGTTGGATGCTTAACTGATGAAGCCACTGAGGTGCCCCAGTTTTATCACATTTTAAAACATAATAACCATATATAAATATAATACACTACATATGATCTGACCAAGATAGTACAGTAATCTAAGTATGGTCTTTCTTCTTTTCTCAGTATAAGGATTTTATGAGTGTTTTTGGCAACTCGTTGCACATGTTGGCTTATATTGAGCTTTAGTTAACTAAAACTTTTTCTAAGCGAACTGTTTAATCGACTTACCTGAAGTATAATGCAGATTTTTGGATTCATCCTGATCAAATTTTATCTTGAGAGTTTGACCTGAATCTTTATTCTTATGATTCTAATTCTTTATCATCTATGTATATGTATGGGAGTAAAACAGGGTGAAGTAGTAAGTGTTTTGCTGTCCCATTAGAAAATGACCTATGGGTTGTTGTTAATTATTTTTGCAAAGGTGATTCAACTGGCTAAACCTATGTAACTGCATATGTGGTTCAAGCTTATCTTCAGGGGAGAATCCTCCAAATGCCTGTGGAAAGGACTGTTAGGTCTTTCGTAAGTCCATTCGGCTTCCTGGTAAGCACCAGCATTTTTTGTTAAACATTAATATGTCATGTACTTAAAATTCTACCCTAAATATTTCCAGCTACATATGTCACATTTTTAGAATCTTTATCTAGAATTCAAATCTATCATTAAAAGAATATTTATCTTTTTTTTTTGAGGCCAAAAAATAAATTTTAAAAAATAACCTTCATCAAACTATCCTTAATGGCTTTTCCACAGTGATGTATCCAAATTCCTTTCCACATCCTGGAATATAATTCGGTTAAATAACACAAGGCTTCCAGATCCTGAATCTTATTACGGGAGTTTAAATTTGACTGGGGTCATTCAGAATGTGTGTGATCTTAGTTAAATGACTTATATCCTTAGGGCCTTGGTTTGTGAGGATGATGAATGTGAAAACACTGGTGGCAATAGCCATTAATCTTGGATTGAAATGCCTGCTAATGATATAAATACACTCATACTCATAGTTCTTCTTAAATTCCCACAGATAATTTTATGAATATTGCTGGTTAGCATACTTCCTTTATCCCCAATTCCCTGTACTCTTGGGAATATCTACTATTAGCCACACAATTGTTTAATTAAAGGAAAATACTATTTAAATTATCAAGAATTAACTGCGCCATCTACCCATAGACTCAAAATTCCTGGAAAAACTCAAACTTCAAGTCAATAAACTTCACTGAAACCAATGGTTTATACTTTTTCTCATGCAGTTCAGTAAGTCTTGATTACACTTTTACTTCCTTACTCAGTCTCTCAGCACTTCCTAGAATTTCAGTGTTCCTGCTAACCCCAGGCATTTTCTCTTGGATTCACTTCAGTTGAATCCAGTTCTTTCCTCTTTTGGCATTGGCCCCAGATCATTGTTTCTTTAGATTATCACCCCTTTTCTTGCCAAAGGTCACACGCTACTGTGGACTATCTATACCAATTCCAAACCTGCAATAGTTTTGTCTGCAAAAGTTCTTTCTAAATCATCAGAAAGAGTGGACTTTAACTCTTTCAGTGGCAATTGCCATCATCTTTCTGATATTTCCATAGCCTTTTCTAGTGGGAGAGAGGAAATCAGTCTTTCAACATAACATTTTAGAGTTTAGTTACAAATCCATTTAACTGTCCACCATTTTAGAATTTTGAGCTGATATTAAGATTGGTGAAGCTTTGGACAATATAGCTGTAAGTAATTCTTCCAAGAATGTCATTCATTATTATTCTCATGTTCTCTCCCAAGTTACCAGTTCCACAATTTTGCCAATCATCTTTCTCTTCCCTTTTGACACCTCAAGGCACTCAACTGCAACACATAGAAGGCCAAGTTTTGAAGGACAATAATCCATATTCAGCCCATAATTTTGGTTTGCTCTGCCTATCATTTTTTCCCTCGGAATTGTGCAATCTTTGGGTTGTTCCAGAAAATATAAAAATGATCATTGTCAGTATAGGACCCTGTCCAAGAGGTTTCAAAATTTTGAATCACAATACTGTTCTTGTTCAAGTTTTGCATGCAACCTTCTGCAGGCTAGAAAAATATAGATACAGAAGGATGGCAATGGCCTTCTTAGCTTACATCAGAAAGAAGAAAATTTGTTTTGTTATTTTCCTCAAAGTGAAAATTCTGTAAGTTGATTGAATCAGGGATTATTGGTATGATGAGGGATACTATTAAGTGTGTCTTTGATAGAAGCCTAAAGCTTTTTAATGAAATATTATTTTGGCAAATTGAACTAGAGATTATTGGTTATGTGAAGGGCACAGTAAAGTTTTGTCTCTGTTACAAGCCTAAATCTTTTTTAATAACGTGTTTGAACCATTATGTTTTCACATTTGCTTTTGAATAGGTAATGACTACCAATCGTAGTCTTTTATGAAAAATTTTCAGTATGATCCATAAAAGCACTAGCATTAAAATGCGAAAATGAGTGGGAGTGATTTGTACCTTTAACTACTATTGTCATCAGCATTAAATGATTCCTCTTAATACTTTTTTACTTGAGTGGCCATTATAAAATTATAATTTTTCAAATGGAGATTTAAAAATCACAGAAAAAAAAAAAGAAATGGGTGTACAAAGGTGGAAACTACTTATGCAGGAAGTGCTTTTCCTGCCTTGGGAGCTCTACAATTTTCTGGGAAATATTGCCGTAAAACCCGTGATATTTTTAGAATACTTTCACCATCAAAAATCTGCTACATTTTAACACTTCCTCGCTCTTCCTTAATTGCAAAATGAAAATTCCAAGTTTCATGTGTTTTAAGTAAATGACTGCCTTCACCCACCTCTTCTCCTGACTCCCATTTGCCAAGCTTGACATTATCCGGCTCTTTCCATGGCCTCTTTCGCAGCATGAAGTTGTGCATGCCATTATCAAACAGGAGGGCCGCTAAAGTCACAGACACTGAATGGTGTCCCCTCAGCTGCTGATGCTGACCAGGCGAGCACATATGGTTGGCCCTGGCTTTTAAACTCTTTGAAGACATTCCAAATTGATGTCTTTCCTCTATGTATGGGGAAAAAAAATTTTAAAGAAAGGATAATCAACTTTAAAATAGCAGACCTTAAAACTATAAACACAGAAAATCAGTGTCATGATTATTACCAATTGCATTTTTTAAAAAGGCAATATCAAGGTCAGGAGCAAACAGGGATGTTTGGATTCTGAGAATGGAAACCCGTATGGCAGGAGACAAGGCCTCTAGGGACAGTGTATGTAGATCAAAACAGTGAGAGTGGAATTTTCCCTAGTTTTACTTCTATAAATAATTAACTGAATGTCCTTACATAAATAAGTATTTTCCTTTGGGAATTACAGCATCATTAGGAATTTCTGAGTACTAATTCTAGTTTTGGCACCCATTCTCCAATTCTCATTTTTAGCATCTTTCTGTCTGCTTCTCTTTTGGAAGAAATATCCTATTTTTTGAAGGAAACAAAAGAGGAATTACAAAATAGTCACAACTAATGTGCACTTTTAAGAGCAAAATGGGATTACTGTAAGGGGAAGCATGACAAAGGGGTGGGGAAAACATTTTTACCACTAAAAATCTCTAAACCTCTAGCACCACAAGTTGCAAGGAGTGGCCCTGGCGTTTATTCCATTTCCCTTTTCTCGGTGAAGGAATGTCACTGAACCCCTAGAGATGGTTTACATCGGCCACATTCCCTTCATTTTCCTAATTAGTTACTGTTGTTTTTAACATTGTAGAAAAGTTAGCCTACAGCTCAACTATCAAGGAGAAAAATATTCACCTCTCTTATTTCCCCATTTTCATCTCTAAATGATTCAATACACAAAAAGGGTAAGTGATGTTTGAACACTTACTTCCATAAACAAAACACTTAGCTGAAACAAAATTAGCAGGAAAACTACTATTTTGGAAGCAAGGCATCTAAGATAGGTAATAGTGATATAGTCATCATCTAGAAGATATTTTGATACATGTGAGACTATTAAATGCATGAGCAGTACCCCAAATCATTTATACGAATTTTATAACTTCATTAGGGGACTACTTCGTAAGAGAGTTCTATGTGAATTCGTTTGCAGTGTGAGTAGACACCTCTTCATTGATCCATTATAGAAGTCAAAATCTGGCAAGTCATATTTTCTTGAATCATGGAATTATCCACATCATAAGAGTGATATTTCTCTGAATCACTTTCTTACTACTACTGGGGTCTTGGTTTGGGAGTGGAAGTAAATTTCTGGAAAGCACTATTTAACAAGGCAACTAACTTTTGCCCTTCTGGATCAAGGATGCATACTTCCACACCCTAGTCTGCAGTGGGAGGCTGACCCCATGGACTTACCAAACGCTTCCCTTGCCCTCTGGTTTTTTGTCAATACTGAAGGAAGATCAGCGGGTGGGAAGAGAAGGTATTTATTTTACAGGGTTCTTCCCTCTCAGGTTACTGGGTGTCGTCTGTGTCCCTCTACCACAGGCCCCAGATCCTGTCAGGCTGTACACCCTTGAACTCGCGGGATGCTCCTTCAGTGCTAAGTGGTAACAACTCTGTACTGTTACTCAGCCCTGAGTACTGCTCCTTACCTTGTTGGTTTCCTTAAACCCTGCCTTTGCCAGTCATCCTTTACTAACTAACCTCTTACCAAGTATTCAAGTGGACATCCTTGGTTCTTGACCACATAAAGATTGTGATGTGGCAAAGATTAATTTTCAGTAAAGGCTCCAAACAGACTTTTCCTGCTAAAAATCATTCTGTTTTCCACATTTCTCTTTCATACCCCTATCCTCAGTGGTCTTGGACTGCAGGGGAGAACGCACCTGCTAGGGCTAAGGAATGCCGATCCCTTGCTGCAAACCTAAGCAAACAGGACGTTAAAGTAATGTCTTCCTTAAGAATTTATCAGAGCTTCAAGAATAGGAATGAGAGACAGAGCTGCGTTGTTACATTGCCATTCTCAGGTTTGAAAGATAGGTAATACGCTCTGATTGGTAATAAAACCACGGGGGAGGGAAGGACATATCAATATAGACCCCAAAACCTGGGACACATGAAAGAGAACTGGACACTGGAGAGAACTATTCCATGGCTTCATTGCTTACACATTATTACACATTCTAATTTCATTCGTTTGTTCATTCATTCATATATTTATTAACAAATATTTGAGTGCTTGACTTTGTACCAGATACAGTGATAGGCCTAAGGAGTATAACTGCTAACAAGGTAGAGTCTCTGCCCCCAAGGAACTTTGTAAAAAGGAACCACTGACTGAAATCAGGACTTACTACACCCCCTTCTAGTTTGTTAAAGGTCATTCTCAATCAATCTTTGGGGAGCTGTGGAGTTGCACATTTTTGTGCTCACTCTTTAAGTGTTTTCAGTGTTTCAATCTAGCCAGGAGAGACATCTTATTCCGGTCAAAAAATGCTACAATGTTGTTGTTGTTGTTGTTTAAGACTTATTTATTTATTTGAGAGAGACTGAGCGAGTGTGCTGCTGGGGTCGGGGAGGGGGGTGTCGGGGGGAGAGAGGGAGAGTCTTAAGCAGACTCCTCGCTGAGCACGGAGCCAAGTTCGGGGCTTGATCTCACGACCCTGACATCATAACCTGAGCCGAAACCAAGAGTCGGACCCTTAACCGACTGCACCACCCAGGCACCCCTAGACTTATTACTTAAAATGCAGAAAAACATGTTGTTCCATTACAAAAGGTAAATAAAACTGGAAATAAATCTAGTCTCCCAAGTTTCCCACGACAAACACCAGGAGAAAAACGTGAAAAAGTTTGAGCTGTAGTGATGTGCTTATTATCTCTTTTCTTCATGTGTCTCAGAGCACATCAGCACTGGTTGTGCTACGGAATTGCCTGTTTTTCAAGAGACCAGAAGTCTGTGCTAGATAGCTGGGTCTGGAAACTGGCTAGATCCAAAATAACAATGCAGGAAAGTAGATACAAAATAGTCCTGCGGTTGCAACATTTCTGATGTTGCTTTTTTTCAACTCTAGCCCTTTGTATAGCCACTTTTTACCTCTTCTTTTCCACGCCTATTTAATCTTTACTGTGAGGTGCAAGCTGCTGTTAGAGGAGGTAAGATTAAAACTGCAGATCGGGGGCCCTTGGGTGGCTCAGTCGTTAAGCATCTGCCTTAGGCTCAGGTCATAATCCCAGGGTCCTGCGATGGAGCCCCGCATCTAGCCCCGCATCGGGCTCCCTGCTCTGCGGGGAATCTGCTTCTCCCTCTCCTTCAGCTGCTCCCCCTGCTTGTGCTCTCTCTCTCTCTCTCTCTGCCAAATAAATAAAATCTTAACAACAACAACAACAACAACTGCATATCGGAGCAGAGAACATACTTTATTTTTTGAGGCTTTTCTGTTTTGGCCATGGTCAAATCCCTCCCCCCCCCCTCTTTTTTCTTCTTAAAGCAAACTAATCAAGCACTCTACAGATTTTGGCAACTGTTTTTCAAAGTACATATTCTAATAAAGTTTTAAAGGATTTTCTGTACTTTTTTTGGTATATAATCAAATGATATTGAATTTCTTAACTTGGCAATTTAACCAATTTGTGCTGCTCTCATGATAAAGAATGAAACTAGGTCACAAAATCCAAATACAATAAGTGTGTGTGTGTGTGTGTGTGTGTGTGTGTGTGTGTGTGTGTGTGTGTTGGGGGGGCTCAGGTCCAAAGAAGCAATTGGAAAACAGTTATTTCCTGCTGGTTGTTTTTACATACTCTGTTTTCCACCCCATCGTACCGGCTTTCCTGCCACTGTACCTTTGTTATGGTACCAATTGCATGCAGGGATCCTATCTAGACTATAAGAACTAGCTTGATGGTTTCTTAAGTATTTAATACTTTTTACATTGTGCTGTATCTCCTTGTATTCTTTCCTCCCACCCCTCCCCCCCACAATAAGCTAGGAGTTCCCTGAGTATAGGATATCTTTCTAGTTTGCGTTTGCAGTCATAAAAATGTGTAACCAAATATGTAACAATACGTAACATGGCAGGTACTCAAGGGAGTTTGGCTAAATTAATGAAAATGGGTGCAGTTTAGAGTCTTCTGATTTATTTCACAAAGGATTATATAATCATTTTAATCAGATAATTATTTTTAAAATGCCATTAAGTCTTAAAATAAGATAGCTACCTAATCATTACTGAGGTTGACATAGAAAGAAAATTTTTTTTTCAAAAACAGAACAACTTCAAATTTTATATATCACTTTTATCTCCTAAAGAATTTGAAAAGAGTGTGACAAATTAAATCTTGAAAAATTGAGATTTCATTGTTTAATTTATAGCCTATCTGAGCTTCTTTCCTTTTTTACTTCTAGGTACTCTTCTACCACTTAATTATTAGCTGAAACAAGTCAGATATTTTTCTTGTCATAAGCTTTCATGAAATATTTAATGAACAAAAGAATAAAAGCATCAAATAACACAACAAACAGAAATTTCTATTCCTTCTAGTATAGATCTAAGAATCATAGAGGGAAATAATTAGTTGGGTCTTTTTTTCTTTTGTTGGTTGATTGGTTGGTTGGTTGTTTTTTCCCCCCTCTGGTCTGAGCAAAAGATCCACCCAATTAGAAAAATGTAAATATTGCAATACCAAAACAGCTCTAGATCTGAAAACCATGAGTTCTGTGATTATTTTTACCTTCGTCAAGTCACTTAACTTCTGAGTCTCTCTTCTCCAGTGAAAACTCACATTGAATAAATAATTCTCAAAGCTTTGTTTATCTCTAACATTCCATTTTTTAATACTGAAATGAAAAGAAAGGATTTAAAAATTCCCTCTTGTATAAATTTTTCCACACATTATTTCATATTCACAAACATCCCTTGAAATGGACAAGGATTGACAGAGAAGAAACTTAGGGCTCGAACAAGGTTATGGAGTCATTTACCCAAGGTCGCATAATCTAGTTAATGAAACTCAAAAATAGAACACATGTGAAAACACAAGCTCCTTGTCCAGTGCTTTTCCTATGTTGGCAGTCTGCTTCTCCAAAAGTCAGACATGGCACACACATACAAGCTCACACAAACATGTATACACACAGCCTGCCTTTCCTTCTTTATATGCAAAGTGAACGTGTATTGATATTGACATCGTTAAGCACACAGCTGTCTGGATCAATTACTATTTACCTTGCAGAGAGCTGGGAGTATTTCAATTATTGGTTTTATGCCAATGTGTAGTCCAAAAACTCACACATGAGGGTAATTATGTGAAGAGCTATTACATGTCTAATATAGTGTATCTTCCCTTCTTTAGACTTCTTATATTCTCAACAGGTAACTTCTACTACAGCAGTAGCATAAACCCAAAATTTAATGTATTCCATTGATACGTATAGGTGAGAATAGTTTTTGCACATACTGGCACATGGAAATAAATTTAAAATGAACGATGCCATTGTTGTCTCTAAGATTTTTGCTATTTCCAATTTGCTATATAACTTGGGACTAATAGCCTTTGTGACATTCCTGGATTATAAGTTTATCATTGTTTTTCTTTTACTTCTTTGCTGTATAAATGATCACTCTTGCTATTGTACCAGAACAATGCAGTTAAAAAAAAAAATTAAGCTTTAATATAAATACTGCAGTACAATATTGATGCTCATAATCTTGTAATCAAGAGTTTTATTATTGTCCCTGTCCCCTACCCTTGCTAGAGAGAAGATGACTTACAGACATATGAAAATAAAAATGAAGAAATTAGGTTTTCCTTGATATTTTGCTTTGTTCAAATAATTTAAAGCAGTTTATATTGAGTCATAAAATATAGAATGATGCAATTTTTAAAAGTTAGGTAGAAGCTTCCAGTAGTCAATAAACAAACAAAAGGTATTCAACTACATTAAATCAACATATAACAAAAATACCCCATTGTTTCTTAATAAAACACAAGGGGGTATTGTTTATAAAACAGTTATGTTTGAGGGCTGCTTATCAAAGCAAAAATTTTAACTTCCTATAATTAATTTGAAACCATCATTAGGAACACAGCCCATTAAATGTCATGACCAGGCTGCTCTGTTCTTTTTTTAGCAACCAAAATAATATTCATAGTAAGTTGAATGATGAAAATGAAACATTTGGGTATAAAAGAATATATGTTATGTCATGAAGATGTGCATTCATCTCATTTTAAAGGTATACATATCAAGCTATTAAGGGGAAAAAATTAAAAGATGGGTAAAGAGGCCCTGGTCCAGAACCAGCACCACTGGAAATCAGCAACTGATCAGTAGGATGCTATTGATAAGTGAGGGTTCTTAAGTAGCAGGAATGATTAGTGGTCTGTGTTGAGTTCATGTAGTTTTGCTATTTGATGTTAGTTAACATCCAAGACTGAGAGAAGGTCAATAAAACTTTTAAACAATCATTTTGTTATGGGCAGATTTTGCTGCAAGTTTGGAATATACAATGGAATAGCTGTGCCTAAAACCAACTAGTTCACATGTAAAAGATGGATCTGATAAGTCTTTTTTGGCACTTAATGAAACAAGAAACAGTTATTGGGCAGATATTTTAATTTGTGAATCTGTTATCATTTAGGAAATTTTAAAAAAGGGAGGGTTTTTTTTTTTTTTTTAAAAGTCTTACCTGAAACTATAATGCTAATTACAAAGGACTTTCTAGGAATGATAAAGGTAAACAAATGAGCAATCATCGAAGCCCACCATCATAAGTGGTCTTTGAACAGATCAATGAGTATCCCATTCAACTTTCTTCCCTGAATGCTTTATTCAGGTTTTGATCATTAGGAAGGACTGCTTCCAGGATCTAATAAAAACAGTCTGGGATCTACAAAAGTAAGTGTTTAACCTTGACCTGTAATGCTAGTAAGTTTCTCAGGTATAGATCTAAATTGCCACAACTTCAGTTGTTAAATTCAAACTGAATATAATTGGCCCAGTTTATGCAAAGAAATTGCTTATTAAATTATGCTCAGCAGCTCTTTGTGCAGACTTTGCCAAATAAACTCATGTTTCCCCACTTATTTCCAAGTTCGCAACAGTAAAAAGTGAAGTTTTTAGGAGGGATACATTTCTTGGGGATGGATATTAAATATAAACAAATCCTCTATTGTAGTAGAGTTAACCACCATAGGAATGCAAAAACAGACAATAATCCAATAGGTACTGCTTCTTAAACCTGGAATGAGCATGTATAAATCCCAGCAAATGGAAAAATCCTTGATTTAGTCATCTAATGCCATATTTCTCAGGTGGCTACCCTTTTTGTTAAGAAAGAAATCAAAATCCCAAACACTTTTTAAAATGGGCTTCTTGATGCACTTGGAGAAAAGTTCACTTGGAAAAAAGCAGAGCCAGGTCCATTCCCACCAACAATTGTATGAAAGCGCATCTATTTTGAACATTTTCTCTTACTTCCTGAAAGACTTCATTGGGTGCTCATCTGTCTTTAATGCTTTATAAATTTACTTTTAACAAGAAAGGCAGAATAAACTACAGATGGTAGTAGCGGCCAGAGCAACAGCAAGCAGTAAAACAAAGTTGTGTATTTGACAGTTCTTGGCACAGCAAATGTCTAGAACTGTGAATAACTGGATCTCTGAATCCAGAGGATGTCTGCACCGAATGAATGGGCAGCTATACTCAGTGAATGAATACTGTTGTCTGACCTGTGGAAAAAAATATAAAAGAATTGCTACTGAGATGAATATTATTAAAGATACTCAATGACTTAGAGGTCAAAGCAAATCCAACACTGATAAAAATTTATAGATATTAAGATAGAACTGTAGCAAATACAAGCATTTAATTTAAAATACATATAAATTGGCATAATGTCAAAGCTTTTGTTAAGCCAAAGAGTTGAGTTGTAATCTACTGAAGCAATTACCATACACACAAGGAGACTTAATGCCTGTCAAGGATACAAATCGGGGATGAGTCGGAAGAAAGTAGTTGTGAAGAAAGATGGGATAATTATCAAGCAGAAAATGAATGTTTCTTGCATGCCATTTTTTTTTTTAAGATAGTTTTGTATGGTCAGAAATTATAGCACAAAATTCACCATGATAATTTAAAAATGATTTGGAGAGACCACTACCTTTTAATAGAAGTTGGGGGGCGCCTGGGTAGCGCAGTCGTTAAAGTGTCTGCCTTCGGCTCAGGGCGTGATCCTGGCGTACCGGGATCGAGTCCCACATCAGGCTCCTCTGCTATGAGCCTGCTTCTTCCTCTCCCACTCCCCCTGCTGTGTTCCCTCTCTCGCTGGCTGTCTCTCTCTGTCAAATAAATAAATAAAATCTTTAAAAAAAAAAAAAAAAAAAAGAAGTTGGATTGCACTTTGTATTTTCAACAGACCTGTAATGTTGAACATGTTAATCACACTTGGAGGTAGGTCAGTTATCATTCCACTTTGTAAGAGTATTTAGTACTTTTTGAACTTATCAGCGGCATTGACTAATAACCTACCATGTGGTGAGTACTGTGCTTGGTGCTGTGGTAAAATACTTTGCTGAACATTAATTATGTGCACAGTTAATAGCTGGGGAGGCCTGAAGGGTGGCACACACACAAACTGAAGGCTGGTATGAGAGAATACACCATAAACAAAGAAAAAGAATAATCAGCAATTGAAGAGAATATGAGCTCTTTGTGGAAAGGCATTTCAGAACCAAAATGGCCGATTTCATTAGGTCCAGTAAACAGAGAGGGATCAGTGAGGCAGTATGTGCAGGTGGGTGAATCCAAACACTTCCTATCAGGAACAGAAAATGTTCAGAATCAGAGAGTTCCCATTCATTTCCTCCCAATAGAGAGACTCCAAACTCCCTTCTCCCTTCTCTACACATATATGTAAATGATCCAGAGTATTCTTTGGAACATAAGGAAGGAAGGGAGAGAAGGAAGATGGAAGGTCTAGTTTGACTGAAAGCTGTGTCCTTTTATTCACACATTCCATTAACTTTTGAGAAAAATATTGTTGATTTTAGGGATTACCAATCATGTCCTAACCTCTTTAAAAATAAAAATAATAAACTATTGAACTGAATTCTAAATTTACCATTTCCTTTTAATTGGTTTTGAATGAGCATTACCCTAGATCAGCACAGTCCAGTAGAAATATCCGTGACAATGGAAATCTGCACAGTCCAATATGGTAGCAACTAGTGTCGTGTGTCTGTTGAGCATTTGAAATGCACTTAGCTCAACAGAGGAGGTGAATTTTTAATCTTATTAGATTTAAACTTAAATAGTCACTTATGGGTACAGGCTACGGTATTGGACAGCACATCTCTACAGTGCAAATACTTTGAAGTCAGAGCCCTTGTAAATGACTTCATTTCTCATGGCATCTTGTACAAGGTGGAGCTCATAATACTCAAAACTTGTTAATTGGCCCCCAAAAGAGTCAGTAATCATAAAACCAAAAACAAGTATGTAGCCACCAAGAAAAAGTCAGTGTAAATTTAAATGTTTCTTACCTTGATGGCTTAGACAAGTAGAAAATATTCTAATCATTATGTTCATTGGCGTAGCACGAAGTATTTTTAACTTATTCCAAAGTTGATCAAGAAGGCCATGAGGTTGTCTCCTTGGTCGGTTCTGGTTTACCCTTCTACTTTTCAGGGCATGCAGCCAAAAGCAGAGCCAGAATCAACTTCTATAGATTCTCTGTCGATGTGTGGCCTGGAATTCTGGGTTGTATTTCGCCACACTGTCCCTATACATGCCACAATGGTGAGTTTTCATCTCTCCTAAGGCTCAGATCCTTTGTTATCTATGAATTCCTGACAACATTTTAGTACAAAGGTCTACTGCAAGATTCTATTCTACTGCAAGGGCCTATTACAAGACATTTGGGGCAGCTCAAAGAAACAAAGGAACACTGGCTTCTTTTATGACCATGGATTTGCCTATATTTGAATGGGAAAATAAGGTGTTATTTTGAAAAAGGAAAACAAGCAAAGCACAACTATATTTTAAAGCTTCATTCTATTTACGGAGAATTGTATACTGGCTACTATGATCCTCATAATCACACCACTACAGCAACTGTAAGGAAATCAATTTTACTTCTTTCATGAAAAACCCAGATTCTTTACCTGCAATCATGATACACTGTTAACAACATTAAGTATTGAAATGCACTATCGATAAAGGAGGTGACACAGTTAAAACAGAACAATGAAGTCTGTGCCTCTGTCATACATATTAATCTTCAACTTCGTTTGACTTTCATGGTTTTTCAAATTCCTTTAAAGATTTCTATACGGGTGATATTTTCATTTTTCGGCAAAAATATAGAAGTATATGCTTTAGCCCTGGAGAAATGCAGTCTCATTTATACACTATCAAGGCAATATGCTTGGTGGGGCCAGGTATAAGGAATTGAAGGGAACAGAACTGGCATCTTCTAGGTTATAGGGTTCACTGAGGTAGGGGCCAATTGGGCCAAATTTGGAGACCTATTGCATGACTCTTGATAAAAGAGAAGCTCAGAACGTGTGAAAAAAGTGCACTGGAAGGTTCAAAAGTTGGAAATTAAGGATGTTAACATTAAGAGGTAGAATGTTTAAAGGCCCTTAGGAAATGAATCGTAAGAAGCTGGTGGGGAATATACAGTCAATCCTCATTATTTGTGAGTTCCTCTAGTTTGCTACAACTTGTTTGCAACTTCAGAATAAATACTCATGACACTTCCACAGTCCTTTGCATTCATGCGTAGAGCTGTGAAAAATTTGAGTAGCCTGCCGCTCATGTTCCCAGCTGAGGTAATAAGGCAGTGGTCTGCCTTCTGGTTTCAACTCTCATACTGTAAAGGGTCCTCTTTATGACCTACTTGGTACCCATTTTTCTCATTTTCCTGATTTTTTGTTAGTGATTTCACTGCTGAACATGGCCACGTTGTGTGGTGCAGAGGTTCTGCCTAATGTTCCTAAATATAAGATAACCGAGATGTGCCTTATGGATAAAACACAGGGACAGGCTTTGTTCAGGCATGAGTTAGAGGGCTGTGGACTGCGAACTCAATCTCAATGTTAATGAACAAACAGTATATATTAAATATCTTTAAACAGAAATACACATGAAACAAGGTTATATAATGATTGGTTCATGAAACTGCTGTGACCAGAGGCTCACAGGAACCTAACCCTGTGTTTTCTTCAGTATTTGCTAATTCAATGTTCAAGGTGACGTTATAGGACATAAGAACTGTGAATAACGAGAATCAACTGTATCGGAAGAGTAGGTAGTATTAGAACCATTTTATTTCTATTTTTAAGGGAATATTATTTATATTCATAATGGGGTCTAGGTCCTCAGCTGAACATTAGGATAGGGAAGACCTGAGAGTTTCTAAGACATGTTTTCTTGATTTAGGTCTATGGATTAGTTTTAACGAGTCCCAGACTGCATGAAATGAAAGACTATATTGTGTATATATACACTTGTAGGCATTGGGGGGGGGTATGGTGCAGGATTTCCAGTAGGTTTTCAGAATTACCTATGACTTTAAAAAGTTTAAGATGGTTTGAGCCTGAGGCCTAGGGTGGTGGTCCTATATACAGTGCCTCAGCTGAGTGGAGCTGCGATTCTGTTTGACACCACCTAGCAAGGATATGGCTCTGGATATGGTAGGAGATGGAGCTTGAATGGTCCATGGAGTTCTCAAAGAAGGAAGATCATGCAATCTTCCACATCTGAGGACACATGCAGACTGCTCAGCCATGAAAGATAACCCTATGATGAACTTGGAGAATTTGATCCTTCAGGTATATTTTCAATTCACAAAAATTGAACTGTCCGAAAGTCTCTGGCATAAGAAATTTCATATACCAAATCTTTAGTTAATAGTTAGAAATTTGTGTACTTTATAGTTAAATCGGACTTCAAAGAAAAAATTACCTTGGTTTAGGAATTGGTAGTCTATAGGAATGTTTTGTGGGTGGTGACTAGTTGCATTGTGCCAACCTTCTGGACCTTAGGTCTACCTTCTTTCATCCCTGGCCTTCTGGTCTAGAGTACTTTTCAGGATAAATGTATCTGTAGGAGTGTGGAATACCAGCAGGGCTATATTTACAGATGTGGTAGAATGTTAATAGAAATTTGTATCACCCATGGGATAAAATGTTTGTAGGTACCCAAAGAGAAAAGGCAAGTCACATGGCTTTCTAGATCTCAGCCCTGTTGATTCTAGAGCTGAAGGAAAGACCCCTCTATTCACTAAATGGCAGTTCTCTAGTTGTCCTCTTCATTTCTTCCTACCTCATCTTTCTATGATTGAATAGCAAACAATTCATGATCTTTACCTAGCAAGGTACTTGGATATATCAAATGCATTAATCCTCTTAGACTAGCAGTTTGCATTTCACAGACTACTGCCTTCGTTCCTTAAGTAATAACTTGCATTTGTAGAAATCCTTTTACTCTTAAAGCATGATCATACATTAGACTACATTTATACTGTGCAGGGCAAGTAGTTACATCCTGAAATGATTAAAGTAGTGATTAAGAACACTGGCTCTGAGATTACTCTGCCATTTACTACACTAAAACATCAGAATACTGCTTCCCACTTCATACAGTTGAGAGAATTAAATGAGATAATGCAACAAGAGGACCACTTAGCCAAGTGCCTACAGATACTTAGAGCTGGATATATGTTAACTATCAAAAGACTCATTATTGTATTACTCATTCAATGCTTTTTTGACTTTTAATTATACATTTGTGGAAACTGAGATCCAGTAAGGTTAAAATACTTGCTCCAAATCACAAAATTAATTAGAGATAAATTTGGAACAAGAATCCAAGACCCTGACTTATAGGATGGTGGGCGTCTGTGTAAATCACTACCAAATATACACATTTGTCTCAATTTGACTATTTGCTCCCTGAATTTTGATAGACCTGGAATGCTTTAATAAATTGGAGACTTTTATAAAGCCTCAGGGAAGCCAGCATTCTGTTAATTGAAGCTGGAGTTGTTTTGAAATCAATCGGTCTTGTTTTTATAGCCAAATATATCTGCATATTATTAACTCTGTGGAAAACAAAAGATTGTCATAGAAAAGTTATAAAAGCTTATTCCTCCTTCAGGCTAAAAATGAGGACTATGGAACACCTACCAGACAATTATATCATTTATTCTTAATTTATTGTCTTGCTCCATAGGCATATCTTTCATGCTTATAGGTCAGAAAAATTCTCATAAGGTGGAAGAGTCCATGATGTTTGAAAATAACTGGGCTTATTGATTGTTATGCAACCTTAGTGGTTGCTGAGCGTTGGTGCAACTGGGTAGTACATAGGTCATCTAAATATAAAGTTATTCATTGAAACATGACATTACATTTTCAAATATACATCCTCATTGTTAATGAATTCAGATGTTTTTCTAGTGACATTAGCATCATCCTCATTTTTACACATGGACAAACAGAGTAAATAACTAGCCCAAATTCATACCATATATTACTGGGTAATTAGGAGAAAAAGCCAGAGTTCTTAGCTCTCATTTTAGAGTTCAGGCAATTTTCGCCACTGCTTCAATCATGGAAGAAAAGGAAATGGATTTCATTAAAGCAAATTATTATTGGCTTTTTCCTTTCATAAAGTGTGGGATTATAGCCTTAAAGCGAAATCTACTGCTTAAGACATGGTTTCCCAGAGGCATGAGGCTAAAGAAAATAAAGTTAGATGGAAGAGTTGCAGACAATTTTAGACATCATTGCCTACCATTTGACCCCACATTAACTGCCAGTATCTTTCCCCAAACATTGTGACAGTCAAGACAAAGGTCTCTCCATTGCTACCACCATATGCCCTCTTTTTCTCTAGAGGCCCTATTGAGAACCACTAATTTAAATGCTCTGGGAGCTAGTAAAAGAACTCAAAGCCACTGATTTTTTGATAGGCATCCTTCTTTAAAAGCTCTTGAAATCAAGTTACCTCTTCTTACTAGCGTCTATATATTTTGAGTATTTCATGTGACCAGCCCCTTTAGACAAAAATTTTAGAAGTTTATAAAGAAAATAATATTAAAGTCAGAAGAAAATGTTGCTATGCTTTCCTAAGACCTGGACCTCGCATTCATTTATAATGAAAGGTAGCAGAATATGCAAGCCCCAAACATGTCTTTTTGACATAAGAATTATTTTGAGCTGAAGACAATTGGGCAGAAGCTCTCTGCCCTTCCCCTAGTTGTCTAAAAACAGGACATAGATTTGCAAAGATGTCCTCTCTCCCTCTCTTACAGGAAAAATAGAAGTTAATTGTGGGAGACAACCCTCGGCCCTTATTAGCCCAGAGATGGCACCAAATACACATAACAAACCTTATTAAAACTAGCCCAAATCTATCATTACATCCCTACATATTTGCCTTCCTAGAATTTGTCAGTCAGTAGAAGCGCAAAGTTCTTTTCCTTTGTCTTATCACTTCTCAAAAATTTGTTGTTCTTTTGTGAAGATGCTCATGAACCCATTCTAACCACCCCTGGAGTTACTCATCTCTGAGTGTTCTCATGTGTATGAGCAATACACATGTTAACCAACTTCTGTTTTTCATTTGTTAATCTAATTTACAAGGCCCCAGCCGATAAACCTAAGATGGGTAGAGAGAAAATACTTTTTCTTTCCTACAATACTAAAACACTAAATGCCAGCAAATTGGATAAAATGACTTGGGTGGTTAAGCAGTTTTCCTTCCTCATTTACTTTAATCTGTAGCTGTCTCCTGTGTTCCTTTAGTTTTTCAGAGTACAAATACCTTACACTTAACATCATGCTCACGAACTAATTATATGCATACACATAATTCTCAAAGTTTATGAAATTGGACCTTCAATACACAAAACAAGAAGCAGAAGAGCTGTTAGAAGGTGGAGGAGGGTCAGAAACGTGTCTTCCAGACTGAGAAGTCACTTTAAGACCAAGAAATGAGGGCAAGCCACTCCATACCATTTACGCAGTTTGATCACGGTAACTTACTGATTGGGAGAGGAGGTGGAGAAATGATCCAGACACTACTCGGCTATTCACCCCATCCAGACCTCAAGCCATAGCTTTATAAAGTGAGGGGCGTGGGGGGTGAAGTCACAAGGTAGTTATCTAAAGTAGAACCACCTGTGCACAGTCAGCTCTACTAGTTTTCTAAAGTGGCACCACCTGTGCACCAGTCATGGGCACTAATTACCTGAAGTGGAGCTTTCTGTGCACCACTTTAGGGAGGATCAGAACAAGACTTCCGGCATTCGAGTCAGGGCCTGCATTAATCTTCAGGGGGCCTGGAACACATAGCTCAGAGGGAGGTCATGGTGTGGACAAGAGCAAGATGCCGGTCCAAAGATGGAGTCATTGTTGTCAGCACGCCTACAAGAGTGAGAAATGCAAGGGCCGAAAAGAGTATTTAGCAATACAAATAACGCAGGAGATGATCAATACTTAAAGCTAACCCATGAGAACGCCCAGAGGATTAATGGAGTTTGTGCCAACCATACCCTGTCCAGGCATGGTGCTGCTCCCAAGGACGCAAGACTTCACTGAGTCTTTGCGTATGTGAAGAGATGCTCTAAAAGCTGAAGTCGAGTCACATTCCCACAATTTATGACTGTGCCTCTTCTCGTTGTGCTCTTAATCCCTTCTCCTGAAATTAAATGAAAAAGATCTTCTTTTAGAAATAATATTTTTAACATTCCTTTAGGAAGAAGTAATTCTTCTTAGTAAAAGAGTTCCAGTTATGGAGTAAGACTGAATTTTAATTTAGTGTCTTTGGGCCTTAGACTCTTCATGTGTAAACTGAAATATTAAGGGTATCCTCATTTTAGTGAAGATATAATAAGGCAATGCATAAAAATATTTAATATAGACCTGATACTAAGTGAAAAATCAGCAAATCTGATTTATAGATATATGAACATATACCTATAAATACACATATAAATCATATATATATAAATATATATATACACACACAGAGACTTACATGTACTTAACATATGTTAACTGTAAAGCATTAGTATACATATTTAAATTAATCTGGTTATTGTCATGACAAAACTATGCCCTATGGCAAGATCTTTTTCAATAGGGTGTCATTCACTTGTATTAATTTTTTTTTAAGCTTCAGTGTTTAGAGGAATAGCTGCAATAATGAATGGCAGAGTCAATATTTAAAATTAGCTCACTAGATTTAAAAGGTTAAAATCAGTGAGCTGTGTTTTGGCAGAAAAAAACAGAAAGGCCTGTACGTCAATTAAAATATGAATGGAGCAGTCAAAAAGATCTAAGAATTTTACTTCCCCCAAACTGAATATTATGAATATTAGACATTAAACATAATGTTGAAATGAGCTCATCAGAATTTAGTTTACAAGAAAATTACCCATTTTGGAAGTTGTTCTCTGTCCCTGTCTCCTCATACTGTAGGACTGTATTCTGTTCTGGGCTCTATGATTTAGTGGTTACATGGAAAAATGAAATAAAATACTTTACAAAATAGAGTGCCCTTTGTCATATGAGAAACAGCTAGATGAACT
This sequence comes from Ursus maritimus, assembly GCF_017311325.1. Taxonomy (NCBI): domain Eukaryota; kingdom Metazoa; phylum Chordata; class Mammalia; order Carnivora; family Ursidae; genus Ursus; species Ursus maritimus. The sequence goes on from NW_024426552.1 coordinate 50,971,682, forward strand.
GCTATGATTTAGCCTAAGGAAGAGATAACTTAGGGAGATCCTGCTTTCTCATCTTCAAATATTTGAATGAATACAATGTGAACAGACAAATTTATTAGTTACCCAGTACTTTTCTAATAGCTTCTAGTTAAAATGCACAGGAGCTATCATGTTTAAAGACAAGGAAAAAGAATCTCAGAGAGGCCGAATGATTTAGAAACAGAGGTCCACAGACTTTGTCAAGGGCCAGGTATTAATATTTTAGACTTTTTGAACCATGTGGTCTCAATTGCAATTCTTAACTGTCATTGGGTGAAAGCAACAGTAGATATAAATAACTAGGTGTGGCTATGTTCCAATAAATTTTATTTATAAAAATAAGCCCTGTCCTATGGTTTGTGAACCCCTGACTTAGGGATTTAATCACATATATATAAAATGGTGGAGGTAGAGCTACAAAATTCAGCAATTCTTCAATTCTAAAGAAATAACAAATCTTTTAACAAGAATTAAAAATGTAAGCCAAGCCTCTAACTCAGGATATTTTCAACAGAATCTCACCATTTGTTAGGGTTACTTATTTATTCATTCCCCCATTTATTCACAAAGCACTGAGTGTCTACGAAGCTCCCATTTACCCACAAAGAAATTCCAGCTGATTCCTGGTTATATCTCATTGACTGCAACTGTAGCAAACAGCCATATCTAGCCACAAGCAACCCTTGAAAAGCAAATATTTTACACACCAAATTCAAAATCTAAGAATTAGGAATAATACTGAGTAGGAAACTAACAATTTGTGCCATATTGAAAAGTAGTAAGTTAAGTGGTAGAAATACATATGAAGTCAAAAGTGAGAAAAATGACAATATTATACTGGATCTCAGGGAAGATCACCAGAGACGGTGGAAATTATTTTAAAAGGGATTCATGCATTGATAAAAATATTGAAAATATGACAGTAAAAGATTTCTAGAAATCTAATGTTTCATGATTTCAAGGATCAGCAAAATGACTGTAATGCCTGGAGCTTATATGTTCAATTTATCCTCTCTTAAACTCTTTCCTGAAAGCTATCTAACTAGACTGGTCTACTGACAGCATTGAAACATTTCAAAAGTCATGTTTGGCCAGGAATAAGAAGAATTAAGGTAATCTTTCATAGTTTAGAAATTTGGAAAAAAAATGCTTTTCTGGCAAAAAATAACAGATTAAACACACATACATCTATATCTATATCTATATCTATATACATATATGTATAGTTGTCCTTCCTCTAGAAACCAGAGGACATAATGAAATGAAATGACAGGTAAAAGGATTTTATTTTAAAATAAAAAGTAAAACCACAAAGAGTAAAACCAAAAGGGGAAAGCACAATTAACATTCGGCTGCTGGGTGCCTGTGTGGCTTCTGGCTGGAATCCATCTGATCAGTCAGGCATTCCTTCTGATTCATTGGCCCCCATAACATACTAATTATTAAATATTTTTATATCATTCCTGTGGTAGCAACAAAATTTGGGGACTGAGAAAGATGAAAGAAAAATTCTAATTGATTGAGTAGCTCTGAAAAGGCTTAATTCTAAGTTGACATGAGGAATAAAAATATGCAACATGATTTATCATAAAACCTCTAACAGATTCAGGAACTGACATCATATGCTAACTCTGAAGGTCAAGGTGAACATGGAATTTAAAAATAGAGGATCTGGGGCGCCTGGGTAGCGCAGTCCTTAGGTGTCTGCCTTCAGCTCAGGGTGTGATCCCGGCATTCCGGGATCGAGTCCCACATTGGGCTCCTCCAGTGGGAGCCTGCTTCTTCCTCTCCCACTCCCCTGCTATGTTCCCTCTCTCGCTGGCTGTCTCTCTGTCACATAAATAAATAAAAAATCTTTAAAAAAAAAATAGAGGATCTGTAGAACAAGCTTAAGAAATAGTGAGCCCCACATATCTATAGTCACACTCCGTACAGCTGAACAATTTGTTGTCTCTCCCCAACTATTATGAACTGGATTCCTCCCCTCCCCACTAGATTGGACTTGAAGTTAGATCACGGCGTTTCCAAGGCATGGGGCACAGCCAATCCAGCTGGAGCAGATCAGAAGCCTGAAGACTTGTCTCCAAGAAGAACTTGATACAATCTAAATAAATTTGGAATAATTCAGGGAGAGTTAGGACAAAGAAAACCAAGTCAATGAAAAACCAGTACCCTTAATACCAACAAGGTATACAGAAAGTTGTTCAAAAAAGGAAAAAGAATCCTAGTGTAAAATATAGCCCAGTTAATCTTTACGAAAATGTAATAACGTGAATCCTGAATATTGATCTAACTAAAGTGATATCATAGCTGTCAAGTACGGGGAATTTATGCCCCATACCTAGGGAAAGGTTAGAGAGTGACAACAAAACCAAACAAAACACTAAATCCACATTTCCCATAGTGGGAGATAAATAAATTGATGTTTAAAACATTTTTTAAAGCACCAATACAATAATGTCGACAATACAGAAATAAAGAGACATAAACAAGTGAACTCTGGAGTGAAGGAAATGCAGGAACCAAGGAGGACAGGTGACTGACTCCCATTTCATTATTCTTATGGAAATGTTTGACTCATTAAATCATGTGAATATATATTTTGGTTGAACATAAACACTAGATTACAAACTTAGGAACAGCTGATGGTAACTGTTTTATTATAGTCTTTTCAGTTGAGTTCGCCTGAGTTACATTCTTTCTTGTTACTGTAAACACTAAAAGCAAATTAATCTTGGAATTTGTCACATACATTTGGGGAATGTCTTGTTTTACTTATAATTAGATGCTTTCCTCTTTATTAAATATATGTTCAAAAGTTATTTATGGTCTAGCTAGCTTAGGATTGCATTGCATTTAAAACAAGCCCTTTGCTTCACTGAACTCTCATCATACCAAAGGCCAGCTAAAATCAATCTGAGGCATCCACAGCTTTGCAAGAGACCTCAGGATGTGCTGATGTTGCATGCGGTAGAGAGGAAGTCAGCCTCTCTTCATTTGCAGCACAGAGGAATGAGCGATAAGTGACTATGGGATTATGTTTTCCCCTCTCACTATAAAATTTGACTTCCAACATTTACCAAACTTGAGACTCACTGGCACTTTACTCACTTCTATAAAATATATAAAATCTTTATCTGCAAGTTTCCTAAATGGCTTCTATTGCTCTTTGCTTATTTGAAAATCTAGTTCACATTTTCTTCCCTTGATTTTAAATCTCACTTGAAAATATTTTCTTCTCACCTCATTATCGGTTTCTTTTTTTTTTCTTCCCTTGCTTTATTATTGCTAAACACTTCACTGAGCTTTTTGACACTTAGTTTGTAGGAGAGAGGATTTGCTGTTTCAGTAAGTTGCTGGAATTTAGAGTACAGGAAAAAATTACAGAACTATTAAAAGATAATGTTGTACAAGTTATTGGTGCAGGAAAGTTGAAGCAAAAGCCTTGCCTGTTTTCCCCAGTGCTTCCCCTCCCTTTGCCTTTTCTAGTATATCCTTCCTGGTCTTCCCTACATTTTGCAACTCATTAAATTCTACTACTCATCATTTTTGTTTTCTGATTAAGGAGATGACTTACTGCTCCTGTTATTTTACTGTGAAATGAGAAACCATAAAGCAAACACTATAAAAGATCAACGAATTTTAAAATATAACGAAATAAAAGATCCGTGAATTTGAGAGACCAACAAGCAACGACAGCTTCTGGCCCCATCTATCCCTCTAATGCACATACATACACGGCCATACACAAAGCCATACACTTTAGTATCACCGCATGGGCCACTGGGTAAATGCCCTATTCTCGTCTTGGGCAGTCTATATAGATACACTATATTTGATCCAAGCCGGAAGTTTTACCTATGTTATAAATGAATTCCAAAATATGAAAAGAAAGCAACTAGGTCTTGTCAGAAGCTAAACAAGTTGCTTTTTAGCAATTAAGAATGCTCTCGGTAACCACTGAGTAAACTTGATGGTACAGGGATGTTTAACAAGAGGGATATAATGCATATTGCTACTCTTCGGCATTTCTAAAAGTGCCCTCATTTCCTGCTGGCTTTTCCCCAGTGCGTGGTCTAGCGGCAGAGAAGTCAGCCTGCTGGTCCTCTAGCAAAGAAGCTAGACGCGCTCATCCCTTCCGCTCACCACTTCAGGCAGCCAAGGGGACAGCAAATGGCTGTAACTCAGCCAAATGAACCAAAGTGAGATCGAGTCTGAACCTTCAGCAAGTGAACCAAGGAGAGAATGGGTTCCAGACTGTTCCCATAACCACCCAAGGCCGGTGGTTGGATTCTCAGTCATCTGAAGCCTTCTTGGCTCTTCCAGTCACCAAGCCTAGTTCTATTGCCTCCTCACCTCCACTGTGTATCCATCCTTGGCATCTTCCCAGAAAACGCTTTTGCTTTGATTAGCCAGCATCAGTTCCCACTGCGTCCAGTCACAAACTCCTCAGTGATCTCAAGGACATTTTGCCAGAAGCCTGATTGACAAATACAGTTACTGTGTACTATTTCTTAGTGTACAAACTATCCTGTTATCACATGTGCCCTGCAAACAAAACAAAACAAACAAAATCCCAAAGACAAGGGACAAAAACAGTTATCTTGTTGCTGATATTAATCTTTAGAAGGAGAAGTTAGCTTTGAAATCTTTTTGGTGAGCAGAAAGAAGAGGAATGGAAGAAGTAAATCACTTTTTTCTGTCTGGGCCTGATTTTGCTCTATCTTTTTAATGATGCCCCCTCTCAAATTCATTTCTTGGATCTTCATTAGCAGTTATTTGTGTTCTAGTCGTGATGACAGAAAACGAGCTTATGTACTTTCATTCAGATTGCACTAGTCTTAGAGTGAGCTAGCAGGTAGGCTGCTGTGAATTCTGGCCCAGTGTAGTTCAGTCATTAACACCGCTGAGAGGGTCATCAGTATTAACTCCGCTGAGTTAATACATCAGTATTCAGTCATCAGTATTAACACCGCTGAGAGGGAACATATAGTCTTTGTGTTTTCCCTAGCTGTTAGGGTGTGCGGGGCATTTTTCCTTTAGGGCCTCAATGTCCACATTTCCAAATGAGTTCTAGCATTTTGTGATTCTATGATTCTATACTTTCAACAAAGTTATTCCAATAAATATAAACACCTGTAATTGCAGATGTGATGACAGTGACATCCTTTTGTCGCTCTCTGCATTCAGACTTTTGCTTAATTTTTATTAGTTTAATTTTAGTCATTTAAGGAGAAAAAGCCCATTTTATATGCCTAAGGAGTTAATAGGTACTCACACAGTTTTAGGCCAGTGGACATATGCAGTCCTGAACTTAATAATAATAATTTAATAATAATGATGGTAACAACAGTGTTTATTTTTATGTTAAAATGTAATATTTTTGTATTGTGCAAGATTGTAAAATATTATAATGTTTTTATTTATGTACTATAAAAGCTATAATCTTTTAATTATATAAGCTACAAGAAGTTGCATAATAAGAATAGATATTTTAAGAGAGGTTATATTATGGGATTTCTATAAAAACCAATTACCTTGGCTACACAAATCAATGAATCTGTTTCTAATTGTTAAAAATAAATACATTTCAGTGTAAACACTTTCTTTTATTTGACTTTCATGATTGCCAAAGTTATTTTGCCCACATGTGAAAGAGTCTAGTGACTGTACAATTCTCAAGAAAAGTATCAATGCCCAAACCTTCCCTCCCATTTCTATTTTCTCAGAGGTGAAACTTTTCAACTCTTTTTAGTTTTTAGCTGTCACTTTTGATGGTTTTCCTCCACTGGTGTTACTAAAATAACAATATTGCTATTTTTTGCTCTTTCCATTTTCCATAGGCTGTATGTACTGACTCCTTACAATGGAAGATGACCACTTCCCTCTCATTCACTCCCTAGACCTCTGAGATAAACATACATACTTCTCAGTGCTTCTATCTTCCTTATAAAATTACAACATAATTTTGATTAAAATTATTCAGGGTACATTATCACAGCTATGCAATCACTATTCACAGAGAAACTACGTAAAAGTGATGACTACTTTTCCTTCATGAAGCAACTTTTTGTTTTGTCTGTAGCTAATAATTGTCTTACTTTGTTCCTGGCTTTATTTTCTCTGTACTAATCCTTGAAAAATGCCCAAACTCTCCCAGTTACATCAGATATTGTATCATTTTTATTTTCGTAGAGATAAGCTTGCTGGGAAACTTCTGAGCTGCTCCATTCTCGTTCTTGCTACATTCCCGGTATATTCCGTCATCTTCATTCTGGAGTTATTCTTTGCCTTCTTCTTAAAGGAAAGAAAATCCCATTTTCTGGATTCCATGTCTTCCTTTTTCCCGGTTACTCCTTCATTTTAGTATGACATTTCTTTAGAAGTTTCCTAAGAAAGAATGCATGGGGGTGGTTGGAATATTTGAAGCTCTTGGATGTTCAAAATGTCTCTCATTTCCCTTGATTTGTCAGTTCATCTAGGAATAGAAAACTAGAGTCAAATTCTTTTTACTTCAGAGCTTCAGTTAGGTCTTCATCATCTTTCAGCTTCCAGCCGTGCTCTTGAGGAGTCAAACCCCGTTCTGTCTTTTGATCCTTTGTATGTAGCCTGTTTTATCTTTCTGGAAGCTTTAGAATCTTTTCGTTAACCTGTAATTCTGAATTTTTACTGTGAAGTGCTCTAGAATAGATTCATATATCCACTCAACGGGCACTTGACACCTGTGATCTTGGAATTCAAGTCTATTAGCTCAGAGAACTCTTCTTGATTGTTTATTTCATGATTTCCTGTGCTTTTCCTGTACTTTATTCATTGAACTCATCAAATTTTTTTTACTAGTTCCTTAATTTTCAAACTTTCTTTCCCATTAAACTCATCTTTTTTGTCACTTTATTCTACTTTTGGGAGATTTCTTTAAATTTATATTCAAACTGTTACACGGAGGTTTTCTTTTTTTGCTATCATATTTTATTTTTCTCAGTAATTTTCTTATTCTATGAACCAATACATCATATATGCTTCTATTCTTGCTTTATGAGTGCAACATCTCTTTTTATTTTTCTGGGATTATTAGTACGTATATATTTGAATTTTTCCTCTCCTTACATAATCTATTTCCTCTTTGTGTTTTCCCCCTGTTTTGTATATTCCTGTATTTTGGTCCTATCATTCATGTTCAGGCTTGATTGTGGTGTCTACTGATCCTTTGTTGTCTATTCATGTGTTAGATGAAATATGAAAAATTGTTTAAAAGCTACAGGTGTGTTGAATTTAGGCTTCACTGTAGTGATTTGGTTGGAAGCTTTTGTTGGGAACTGCCCAAAGATGGGATTTTTCCTTTAACTCTAGTCAGATTATCTAGAGAACAGGTTTGCCTAAAGTTATAGGTTACAAGTCTGGCCACAGCCTTCTGGAAACTGAATGGGGAAAGATACATGGTCAGTTTCAATGAAATATACATATGTATATTTCTATGTTTGGGGTTTGGTACCCTTCCTACTACTTTGCTTACTAAAACATCAGGGGTTTTCCATTTTACTTTCACCAGAGGATAAGCCTCTAGTCTTCTGCTGAGGTTTTAGCCCCAACTTTACGCTCACTTTCAGGTATTTATACTGTTGTTATTTCTTGGGGTTTTAGGGATTCCAATGTACAATTAGATCATTACTTGGCTTTTCCCACTGCTTGATTAGGATTTAGCATACTTGGGCCTTATAAGTCAATGACCATTAGTTCTTGTACATAGCATATTCCAAAAAACTACTCCTAATCTTTTATTCTTTTATGCTTTGTATCTTTTTGAGTTTATGTTTTAAATCTCTTTACTAAAAAAATAAAATAATAAAATAAAATCTCTTTACTCTTATGTTCTATTTCAGAAAGGGACAGAAGTAAATAATGTGGACAATGTGTTCTGTTTAACTGGAAGTTTGAGCATTGTATTATTATTTCAATAGAACTATAGAGCTATATAATTTTATATCTATAATATTTGTGAAACTTTTAAAATTACCACTGTTGAACCCTCAGTTTCCATTGAATGGGGTATAAAATTAATAAATTAACAGAATTAATTAAAAATGGTATTTATTTATTTCTAATTTTTATAACTTTTCAGAAGCATAGATATCACCTCCATTGTACATATGAGGAAATTGGGTTTCTGAAATAATTTTTCCAGGTTTTTCAAAATAGTGTGATCTGAATATAACTAGTATGTTGTAACATTTCTGTATAAAAAATACACATACATCTATAATTGATATATAAGATATTCTACAAAAAAAAATAATAAAAAGGCCCATTGGTGTCTTTCTATGTATTGGCAAAAAAAAAAAAAAAAGTTGTTTTAAGTAAGAAGTTGTGAGGATCTTTAAGGAAGAGAGAAATATTTAAAAGAACCTTTTAAGAAGTTAGCGAGTTTGTGTGATGTCCTCACACCTGTCAGAATGGCTAAAATCAACACAAGAAACAACAAGTATTGGCAAGGATGTGGAGAAAGGGGAGCACTCTTGCACTGTTCGTAGGAATGCAAACTGGTGCAGTCACTCTGGAAAACAATATGGAGGTTCCTCAAAAAGTTAAAAATAGAACTACCCTATGATCCAGCAATTGCACTACTAGGTATATACCCGAAGGATACAAAAATACTAATTTAAAGGATACATGTACCCCAATGTTTATAGCAGCATTATCTATAATAACCAAATTATGGAATTAAGCCAAGTATCCACTGATTGATGATGAATGGATAAAGAAGACGTGAAAAAAAATATATATAAAAGAATATTACTCAGTCCTAAAAAAGAATGAAATCTTGCCATTTGCAATGACATGGATGGAGCTAAAGAGTATTATGCTAAGCTAAAGAAGTCAGAGAAAGAAAAATATCACATGATTGTACTCATATGTGGAATTTAAGAAACAAACAAGCAAAGCAAAAAAAGAGAGAGAGATAGAGACAAATGAAGAAACAGACTCTTAATTATAGAGAACAAACTGATGGTGACCAGAGGGGAGGGAGATGGGAGAATGGGTTAAACAGGTGATGGGGATTAAGGAGTGCACTCGCTGTGATGAGCACACGATGTACAGAATTGTTGAATCACTATATTGTACACCTGAAGCTAATATTACACTGTATGCTAACTGAGATTTAAATAAAAACTTAAGAAAAAAGAAGTTTGTGAGATGTAACATGCTTCCTTGTTTCCAAAAAAATCTATAGTATCTATAGATACAGGTTGGATTTAGTATTTTTAATAAAATAATGAGAGAGATTATATTTTATATTAGAACATGTCAAGTATATTCACAGTGCACACTTTTGAAAAATGTGTCCATTTACTTCCAATCTCAGTTTCCTCATATGTAAAATGAGGATGATATCTACTCCATGAATTGTTTAAAGGATTAGACATAAAAACTAAATAAATACTAGAAAAGCACTAGGAGCATAATAGATTGTATAAAACTTCTACCTGTTGTTAATGAGTACAAATTTAAAACTATATATAAATTTGGGAGAGGTTAGATTCACTACATATCCTCCCTCTTGTTTTGCCAAGACTCTAGTATCGGTAAGATTTATTGAGTCTTAGGAAGAAACTTCTTCTCTAACTACAGTCCATTTTCTTGCGAGGAATAAACAAAGGAGAACTCATTTTCAGAGTGCTTCACTAATAAGAAGTGGACTAATGTTTAAGTTTGTTCTAACAAACTTCTGTGTCTATAACATCTTGGATAGTGACTGACAGACAGCAGGCTATCCACAAATGTTTACTGAGTAAATGGATGTAGCAAAAATATTGCTAAAATTAAACCACTGTTTTTTTCTAGTTATGCATTCAATTCACATTATCATTCTTTCCAAACTTATCTTTAGATATATAGCTCATATTAAGGCAGAGGTAAGCAAAATTTTTTAAAGGGTTAGATAATAAATATTTTAGACTTTGTGGGCCATATGGTCTTGTCTTTATTGAAGATACTAAACTCTGTCATTGTAAACAAAAGCAGCTATAGACAGGCCATAAGCAAATGCACATGGCTGTGTTCCAATATAACTTTAATTATAAACACTGAAACGTAAGGTTTATATAATTGTCACATGTCGCAAAGCATTCTTTTTTTTTTAAGATTTTATTTCTTTATTTGAGAGAGAGAGAGACAGCAAGCAGGAGCAGGGGGAGGAGCACAGAGGGAGAGAGAGAGGCAGGCTCCCCACTGAGCAAGGGGCCCAAGGACCAGAGGCTCTGTCCCAGGACCCTGAGATCACGACCTGAGCCAAAGGCAGATGCTTAACCGACAGAGCCACCCAGGTGCCCAAACATTCTTCTTTTGAATTTTTTTCAATCACTTAAAAATTCAAATATCATTTTTACTTTACAAACTGTTCAAAAGCAGGATGAGGGCCAGGTTTGTCAAGCAGAGTATAGTTTGCTCACCTTTATTAAGGTGTGTTCTTTGTTTAAAAGCATATGGAGAGAATTTGATGTACAATTTCCTCTCGTTGTCAGTATAGTCATACAGCAAATACAAGATGTTTTTGTTAGAAATTACAGTAGGACTTCTTTTCACACTATTTTCAGTAAGACTGGCATGGCAAACTTGGAATCCAGTTTGTTCAGTTATGGTTTTCATGTTATGACAAGCATATTTACCAAAACATTCTCCTCATCTTTCAAAATTCTCACTGGTTTCAGAAAACAAACAAATAAGCAATTATTATTTCAATTTTTTCACCTTTCTCGAAACTTTAATCATTTTTGACTCCTCCCTTTCCCTGCATCTTTCCCCTCATCCCACAAAGCCTATCAATTCCCAAATCTTGTCAGCTTTTCTTTTCTTCAAGTCCTAAATGTGTTCTTTTCTACTCCCATTCATTGCCTAGTTCAGGACCTCATCAACAGTTATATTTTGTGAAATAAACATTTTATATACTCTATTTCTCTTCTGTCAATCACCTGTCGCCATAATCCTCTGAACTGTGAAGATGATACAAATAGGGACTCTCATTAGAAAAACTGCCACATGGTCTTCTTTCCTTACAAGGACAGGCATAGGGCATTTGTCAAAATCACAAGACAAGTAGCTTAGAAATAAATACAAAGAAAATAGTTTTCAATGTCATGGGTCATGACAGAAAACAAATTTCCTGGCTAGGTTGCATTTAACCCGAACCACTTAGTCACAGAGTTTGCAACTGAGCAATTGAGAAAGAGAAAAGATCAAGATGGCAGGCAAAAAATGACTAGCTTCAGGGACCAGAAGGAATCCTTCAATCATCTCTCCGTTTTTAGATTTAACTCCATGGGTTTCCCTATATAAAAGTCATCTGTTCAGATTCTGAATATCGGACATTAATATTCAGGCATCAGGACATTATTTTTGAAGTTTCTGCTACTGAGATTTCTTGAACTTCACAAAAATTAGTAAATATTATTAGATATGAATTAATGGGAAACTAGCAATTTTTTCATGTCTCATTCCAGAAAATCACACTAAGGACTAGAAGACACAGGCAGCGGTCAGATGACTCTGACACATGGAACTTTTAGAACAGTCCAGGCATCCTCTGTGCCTCACACACATCCTCCCAGGCCAATAAAGTTAAATATTTAAGGCAATTAGCCACATTTTGAAATTTTCTTGCCCCTAAACAATAGTTGGTTTGATCTTTCCTTGACAGGGCTCTAAACTAAAGAATTCTCTGTTTTCAGTCTTTATTCTCATCTCTAAATTCTAGACTTTGTATTCATAGATGATTTTTTCAGTCTAGGGATCTTGGCTTTATACAGTGGATTGGTGTTTGGTTTTCTCCTTTGCCTCTGGAGAAAAATCTATCCTAGAGCCTGCCCAAAGAATTAAGTCTTCACCTCATTGGTGTCACATCAAGCCCAGACCTGTACTTCTTAACCCAAAACTTCCCAAAGAGTCCCCAAAAAACTTACCACTTCCCAAAATTAAAAAAAAAAAAAAAAAAAAGATTCCCCACTACAGAATTAAGAGTTTGTGGGAGTCACGTGTTGGATTTCAATTGCTATCCATTTTCTTGATAATTACCAAGTGAAGTGCCAAGAGGAAAAGCTGGAAACCAGTCTGAAACTATTAATTTTTTTGGTGGTATGAATAAAGTTGAAGAACGCTTATTTATCGAATTCCCAGATGACTCGATTCCAAGCGATCTAACATGAAAGGTGACATAATAAATCTTCAAAATAAATGGTTGTCTTTGAATGATAGCTATGGTGACTCTTTTTATTTCCTTGCCTGAATATTTTTTAGATGTATCATTTTTTAATAAGGAAAAATATTTTAAAAGATTTAAAAAGTATCAGAACAGATTTGAATATTGGGCTAAACAAACAAATAAATGATATCCAAAAGAAAGTTGTAAAGATTACTGCATTTGTATTTTATTTAAAAAAACACAACAAACCTGTTATAAAAATACAAAGTAGTGGAGATATATCTTGTTAGCTGTAATGGATAGACTTATCACCTATCAGTAAGTGAAGAAAAATTGATGCCTTATAAGCACGCAAGCTGACTTGATAACAGAAAATTAATGATCGTAACCTGATCATAGTGTGTCAATAAAAGAAACAACTGTTAATGAAAGAAGACACCCAAGTATTCTTATGCTAAGACATATTTGAATATGAATATAAAAGTGAATGTGAATATAGTCTAAACTTTATTCATGATAACAGAAATTCAAATTAAGGTAATCAAAATATATTTCACCTTTCAGATTACCAAGATCAAAGGGTCTGATATCATAATGTATTAGTGAGGGAATGGGGAAAACACTCATATATTTTTTATGAGCTTAAATTTGTAATACTTTTAGATGGAACAGTTTAGCATCTACCAAATTTATAAATATACTTACTCATCGGTGAACTGTGCTGTATTCTAAATATTTGCTTCCTCTCCCTATGGAGAGAATTATAAGTCCACACCCATTGACATCAGGCATGACACATGACTTTGACAGTGAACTCTAAGTAGAAGTGGCATGCATTATTTTCAAGCAGCTTTAAGAGTTATCATATGGTTAACCATGTCCTCTTTCCCTTCTACCAAAAACATAGTGTATTTTGGAAAAGGATTGCATCTTCAGGCTAGGTCCTAGAATGAGGATAATGTACAAAAGAGCCAATACATCCTGCAATGAAGATGTAACATGAGGGAGAGAGAAACCTTTATTGTTATAAGCTACCGTGACTTTGACATCAATGTGTTATTATGGTAAAATTCAACCTAAGCTGACTGACATATTATGGTACAATTCAACCTAAGCTGACTAACAGCATTTTACTCAGTGGTTCAAATTCTTGGAATTTATCCTTTTGTTATACTCATGAATATGTAAAATAGATAGGTAAAGAGATAGGTAGACAGATAAATAGACAGAAAGATAATCTGTTGCTGTTATTATGTGTAAGAACAAATGACTGGAAACAACCTAAATGTTCATCAGTAGAGAACTAGCTAAAGTATGATGCAATCATACAAAAATACTATGAAGTTGCAGAAAAAAAATGAGGAAGCTTTCATGTATTAACATAAAATGATCTCACACATATATTTACAATTATGGAAATGAGGAAACAAAAAGAAAATAGTTACCTGTTCATGCAGACTATCTCAAAAAGTGGTATAAGCTTGACTTTGTTTAGAAAAACTGGATGGCAGATGAATAAGTTTGAGAAGGTGATTGTTTTTATTGCATGCCCCATTGTACACTTTTAATTTTGAATGTGAATGTTATATAATATATTCAAAAGAAAAATAAAATTGTAAATAAAAAAAGAAGGTACAGTATTTGAATAGATCATATCTGGATTTTGGAGTTCTGATCTTCCCAATTATTCTATACTATAATTAACCCTCCCTTTGTTTAACATATTAACTTTCAATTCCAGCTACTAAATGACTCTAACCATTTGTTATGTCTGAGTACAATTCGATGACATTATGCATTTTGTCTTACTACTGTAGCCCTCCAGGATTTTTTCCCCTTCTCTGAATTATAGTAAAGATAATTGGTGCCCTGCTTAGAACTGCTGAACCGGTGCATCCATTTTGCAGCTACTGGGAGTGTTGGCTGTTAATTCACATCTTTACCCTTTGCTGGAAAATTGTCTTTGGCCAATAGGAGCCATCTTACCCCAGGATACATGGGTGGTTATGGCATCCTTCCCAGAGGAGGCTTACAGCCAGAGCTGACTGATACAAGAATAAAACAAACAAACCAACAAAAACCACTCAGCTCAGCTCTCATGGATCAATTTGAAACAACTTTGTGTCACCATCTGTGGTCCAGAGCTCCCCATGGAATCAGGAGCTAAGGTCACATATTTATTTATCTCCTTCCCTTGCCCTATCCTAATTTCTTTACCTCCTCACCAGTTTCTTCTGATAACTTTTGTTGGGAAGGTCCACAGTATACCACTTAAAAACATAATAAGAAATACATTTTGTGTGTGTAGGTGAATGCATGTGTTGAGTGTGCATGTGCACGGCATTATTGAGAAGGTCAGTGACGGCTGTCCTTTGTAGGTTGGACCCTACAGGAGAGCACGCTATTACAGATCTAACTTTCTTAGCAGTAATGAGAATGCTAGAATCCTGGAGTAGCAGAGATCAGGTAACCAGCATTTAACTATCAAAAATCAAGGAGGCATAATTACTGTAATGGGCAGCTGGGTCATCATGGCAGCCAGGAGGACCTGACTTACACTGATATATTAAAAGAACAGCCAATAGAACGTGCCTTATAGGAGCAAGGCAGATGCACAGCCAACAGGGCATTGTTTAATATATAGTCACAAGACATTCGGACCAGATGAGCAGTCATAATCCCTTACTCATTTTCCAGATCTGATTCAGAGCTTACGCTCAGTCCATTAATTGAAAGAGGGACCAGTTTCCCATGAGAAAGGGCCTTACAATATTATAGAACAAATATTTAGTAGTAAGCCTCCCAGTCTTTTCATAAATAATCTATACAATTTACTCGAGTAGTCGGATACTAAAAATAAGGTAATGTCCAGCTATTTTGAAGACCTCTTCAAGTGATCTATTTCATACTGAATGAGTTGTAATAGTGTGTTTTGTTTTTGTTTGTTTTTAAAGAGCTGATTTACCTCATCTAAGTTGTCAAATTTATGTGTGTAAAGGTTTTTGTAGTATTCCTTTATTTCTCTGTAATGTCTGCAGAGCTTGTAATAACATCCCCTATTTCATTCCTGATTGGTAATTTCTGTCTTCTCTCTCTTTTCCTTTATCAGTCTTCCTAGAGGCTTGTAATTTTCTTTTTTGATCTTTTCAAAGAAACAGATCTTCGCTTATCGATTTTTCTGTACTGTTTTCTGTTTTCAATTGCACTTATTTCTGCTCTTATTTTTATTATTTCCTTTTCACAGCTTGTTTTGGGTTGACTTTGCTCTTCTTTTCTAGGACCTTCAGATGGAGCTTAGATTATTGATTCGAAATCTTTCCTCTTGCTAATATATGTACTGCATATGCTGTAAATTTCTTTCTCAGCACTGTTTTAGTTGCATCCTATAAATTTTACATGTTGTATTTTCATTTTTATTCAGTTCAATCTACTATTTTGACTTTTCTCAAGATTTCTTCTTTGACCCTTAGATTATTTAAAAGTGTATTATTTAGTTGCCAGGTGTTTGGATATTTTCCTATTATCTTTCCATTATTGATTTCTGCCTCAATTCCACTGTGATCAGAGAACACGCCTGTATGATTTCAATTCTTTTACATTGTTTGAGGTTTCCTATATGGACCAGGATAGCGTCTATCTTGGTGTATGTTCCAGGAGCACTTGAAAATAATATTCATTTTAATGATATTGCAGGAATATTCCAAAAATGTCAATTAGATCCTGTTGATAGATGCTATTGTTGAGTTCTGTATCTTTGCTGATGTTGTTTCATCAGTTGTTGAGGGAAGGGTGTTAAATCTCCAACTCTAGTTGTGGATTTGTTTATTACTCCTTTTAGTTCTACCAGTTTTGCCTGACATATATAGTAGCTTTTTTTTTGTTTGGTACAGACACACTTAGGATTGCAATGTATTTTTTATGATTATGTAATATCCTACTCTGCTGGTCATATTTTTCTTTGATCTGAAATCAACTTTATTTGATAATAATGTAGCTTTCTTTTTGATTAGTTTTCCATTCCTTTCCTTTCAACCTGCCTATATTGTTATATTTGAATACAGTTTTATTCTATTTTATTTTATTTTATTTTATTTTATTTATTTGAGAGAAAGAAAGCATTTGCAAGAGAGCATGGGAGTAGGGGATTGGGGGAAGAGGGGCAGAAGGAGAAAGAGAAGCAGTGTCCAGGCTGAACAGGGAGCCCAACATGGAGGCAGGGCTTGATCCCAGGACACTGAGGTCATGATCTGAGCCAAAGGAAGATACTTAACCAACTGAGTCACCCAGTCTCCTCTTGAATAGAGGTTTGTTTGTTTGTTTGTTTTATAGAAAGCACATACATGAGATATGTTTTTAAATCCAATGCACCAATCTTTGCCTTTTAATTGATGTATTTAGACCTTTTATATTTAATTTTTTCAATACTCATAGGACTTAAGTTTACTACTTTATATGTCATGTTTTTTTGTTTGTTCTCTGTTTTTTTTTGTTGTACTGTTTCATTTTTACTATTTTCCTGTGCATTCACTAAATATATTTTAAAATTCAATTTTGATTTGTCAGTAATATTTTTTCAGAGTAACTCTGTATAAGTTTTCTCAAGTTTGCTCTAAGTTTTGTGTTTTATATACGTAACTTATTATAGTTTACTGGTGTCATTTTTGCCAATTCTAGTGAAGTATAGGAAGCTTATCCCCCTTTATGTACTTTTACTCTCTCTCATTTATTAAATATTTCTTCTGTATTCATTTAGAACCACATTAGATAGTTTCGTAATTTTTGCTTCAATTAACTTATCATTTTGAAAACTCAAGAGCAGAAGGACAGCTGATTGTATCTACCCACATTTTTGCTTACTATATTCTTTTTTCCTAATGCTTGAAAGATCCTTCTTCTATTGTTTCCATTTTGTTTAGAAAATTTCCTTTAGTCATTCTTTTAGTGTAGGTGTGTTGGTGACAAATTCCCTCAGTTTTCCTTTACGTAAGAGAATATCCTTTTAATCCAGATGGACATTTTCACTCGATATAGGATTATGGAATGATATTTCTTATGATGATTCCTTCTGACCTTTATGGTATTTGATGAGAAATCTGAAGTCATTGGAATTGGTTTTCCCTTTCAGATATGGCATTGTTTCTCTCTGGCTGCTTTCACAATTCTTACTTTGTCTTTAGTTTTGGGAAGGTTAATATGATGCATCTTGGTATGGATATCTTTGAAATTATTCTGTTGGATTGCTCAGATTTTGAATCTGTAGCTTTAATTTCTTGTCAAATTTGATATTTTTTAGCCATTATTTCTCTGAGCACTTTTTCATCCCACTTTTTTTTTTTTTCTCTTCTCTCATCAAAACTCTAACGTTAGATCATTTGTTATGGTTCCACAGATAACTGAGGCTCAGGTTGTTTGTTTGTTTGTTTGTTCCCCAGTTTATTTTCTCTCTGTTCAGATTGGATAATTTATACTGCTCTATATTCTGGTTCACTGCTTCTTCGCACTGCCCCTTCATCCTGATATTGAGCCCTTCTACTGAGTATTTTGTTTGTTGCCTTTTTTAGTTCTAAAATCTTCACTTTATTCTTCTTTATTTCACCTATGTCTTTATTGAGACTCTATTTCTTTGCTGCTTTTTTTCTATTTTTTATTTGTTTCAAGCATGTTCATAATTCCCTGTTAAAGCATTTTTTTGTGGCTAATATGAAATATTTGTCACTTAATTATAACATCTCTGTTATCCTGGTGCTGGCATATACTGATCATCTTTTTTCACTCAGTCTGAGAACTTTCTGTCTCTTGATAAGAGTGATTTTTTACCAAAATGTGGACATTTGATGGAAATTGTTAAATGGTAAGACTCCAGTCTTATAATTTATAATATTATGGATCTTATTAATTTTATAAGACTCTAGATCTTATTTTAACCTTCTATTTTTACAAGGTTTCTCTGGTATTGATCCAGTGTCTGCCTCTTTACAGCCAGGTAGAGGTAAAAGTCCAGGTTTCCCACCCAGTCTACATTGCTACCCAAGATAGGGGGGAACCTCATTAGTGCTAGATGGAATGGCAATGCCAGCCCTCCACGTACTTTTTACTACTACCACAATGTGAATGGCTTCATTACTGTTGGGTTATAGTGAAGGTCCTGGCTCTCCACTAGGCTTCCTGTGAATCTACCCACATAAGGAATGGGAGGAGCATCTCATTACTGTTGGCTTAGGAGGAAGGTTAGCCTCACCGTGTGGTCTCTACTGACACTAAGAGGGGGGATGGCCTCACCACCACTGATGAAGGTCATGAAAGTCCCAGGTCCCTACTTGACCTTCTCTGACATGACCCTACAGGAGGTCTGGGAATACCTCATTGCAGCTAGGAGAGAATGGAGTCTAGATTCCCCCATCAACCTTTGCTGGTTTAGGTAGGGATGAGGCCACAGTTTTTTCTGTTGTTTGGCTAGAGTAGAGCAATTACTGTCAAAGAGTTTTCCGTTTTGTTAGTCCGCCCTATTCCTTGTCATTTGGTTAGAGAGAGTAGACTTTTGTTGGGCTTGTTTGTTTGTTTGTTTGTTTGCATCCATTGGCGGTCTGGGTTGCCAGCTTCTTCAGCTTCATGTCTGGAATACATGGGTGGAAAAGAAAACCTGAGGATCTCACTCTTATGTTGTTCTTTGGACCCTGAGGTCAGCTGGTCAGCTTTTTTTTTTTTTTCCTCTACTTTTTAGAGTCTCTTATATTTGTTTTAAATGTAATGCCCAGAATTTTTATTTATACTTAGTTGGAATAATAGGAAAAAGTACATACACTCCATTTTTCTTGGAAGCAGAAATCTGAAGACTTTAAAAAATAAATCTTCGCTGTTTTAGGATTTATGTTTCCCCTATTCAATCAAAACCAAATTTCATATTGTATTTCCCTCTAGAAACAGAAATTTTCTCACTCCTTTCTATTCCCAGAGGCTTAAAAATAAATCCTCTAGGCTTTTCCATTCCTCAGACTGATATTTCCCTATTCTGACTTTAATAAATGCTTTCATCAAGTGGCAGTTGATCAGATGGTTTGTGTGACCTGATAGGGTGACACAGAACCTCTTTTCAAACTGACAGAATATTCAAAGCCTTTGCTCTTTCCACCAGTAAAGCTGCTTTGTAAATGCCAGATTCTTTTACAATTGTATTGCTTGCCAGTACATGTATTATTCATCTGACTGAGGTATCCCACACTGTCAGGGGGGAAATTGCAAGAAATCTATCTCGAGGTTCTCTTTGATGCTGTGAGAAGATTCAAAATGAGTGGACTGAAAGATGATTGTATTTTTCCTTTACCTTCTGGTTAAACTGACAATATCTGCCTCATGCTTTATATTACCACATGACTTGTCACCCAGGAGGATGACCCTAAGAGTTTGAGTCACCCAAAAAAAAGAAAAATTAGTTGTGTGATCCAAGTGTCACTGAGGCAATGCCATTGCTAGCAAATGGTCACATACACTTCCTTAGTTCTGCACATGACATTTTCTGAATGGGACAACAACTTATTTTGTAAAGTAGCAACAACAGTAGAGCCGAAAGGCATCTAGGTCTGTTCTTCCCAGCACACAATTTACAAGGCCAGATCTTGAGTTAGATACAATGTACAAAAGCAAGACTAGAAAGGACTGCAGAGGTCACTGAATCATTATCCCCACCCCACTCCCCAGTCATGCTATAGGTGAGGAAGTCAGGTAGCTTCAGTGACTCGTCCAAAGTAACCAGTGACAAAAGTAAGACTGGCACCTATACAAATGGTTTTCATCCAATATTCTTTTATACATACCATAGGGTCACTAATAATGACTTTTAAAATGCCAGTTAATTATTCTGGATTAGAGCAGAAAATTATCAATGTATCATAGATGTGCCATCTATGTGAACTTTGGGAACAGATTCCCATAAGAGTCAGGATTTCAATGACTAAGTCGCTCAGAAATCCCAGGATGCTGCAGAAAATGGACTGTGATTCATTCAGCGGGTAGACGCTTCCCTGTGACAATCTACTCCCAAGTCTTCTTCATGGTCAGCTAAAAAGTGAGCCAAACCTGGGCCCCTCTGAGGTCTCTACAAATCACAGAGTTGCAGCACAAGTTTACTTGTCTTCCAAAGTTGGTCCTGGTTGGGCAATATTTCCAGGACTCCTTTCTGATTCCATTTTGGAGAATGACCTCTTGCTGACCTCTACTCTCCTGAAAGCTTAAATTGGATGTGGTTTCCAACTTCCTTTGCTATCCTAAATTACATAGTTTTTCTGCACAGCTGTTTCAAAAGTTGTAGATTCTATACAGAGTTACTTTTTAAAAGATTTTTATTTATTTATTTGACAGAGAGCGAGCCAGGAAGCACACACAAGTGGGGGGAGTGGGACACAGAGAAGCAGGCTCTCCACCGAGCAGGGAGTCCAATGTGGGGCTCGATCCCAGGACCCGAGCTGAAGGCAGATGCTTAACTGACTTGGTCACCCAGGTGCCTCTTTATACAGAGTTCTAAGAGCAGTACTAGTTTATACAAGAACTGCTTATATGTTTAAATATAACCTACGTACATATGAAGGTTCTAGTATGAGTTCATAGAACCTAGATATGTTTTATGAAATACATTTGGTAGTAAAAGCCACCTCAGATGAATGTTTCTGTTATCATTCACTATGAGAAAAGGAAAGAGAGTGGAATATGAAAGCAAAAGATAAGATATTTTTCTAACAACCATATTTTTCAGAACCCCATATCAGGGCACATAGTAAGGAAATATAATAATAATAAAATAGGAACTCTCAAAAGATCCAGATATTATGATTTTCAGGGACAATCATAAACGAGTTCTCATAACAAAACCCATTATTTTCTCAAAGTTCTTAATGGTGGAAATGACTGGAATTCATCTCTTTAATTTTTACGTTGAGTACTTTTTGAATCTTTTATTTCTATTAGATCTTAGTTTTTGCAAATATCTGAGAATCATTCAAATCTACTAGAACATAGAGAGCAATAAACAAACATTGATTAATAAGTAAGAAAAGGAGGAGTTCATTTAGTAAATAATAAAGGACCACTGACGGCTTTTAACATAAGAGTGTGGCAAGACTTTCTCCACAGGTCTCTTGCTTCTGCACATTCTCTGAGCAAAGACTTTGGTATCTTTTGTTCCTATTTTTTTTAAAAAGATTTTATTTATTTGTCAGAGAGAGCAACAGGCAGAGGGAGAATCAGGCTCCCCACTGAGCAAGGAGCCTGATGCAGGACTCAATCCCAGGACCCTGGGATCACGACTTGAACCAAAGACAGATGCGTAACCAACTGAGCCACCCAGGCATTCCTGTTCCTATTTTTTAAGGGTGTTTGTGTGGCAACAGCCTTGGTAGATAGAGAAAGTATCCTCTTCCTCCAGGACAGAGTAAAGATTTGTTTGCTGCTCAAGATAATAAAGATAACGTCTCTCTCCAGGGTAAAGACTGGTCAGATTTACTAACAGATCTTTTGAAAAACTGGGATTTCCTTGAGATTCCTCAGCTGTGTAGTCACCAGGTGCACAGCATCTTCTTGGGCATCACCCCATGGAACTTGCAGGTGAAGGGAACTGATGAGAACATGTACTAAATATGATAAATCTCTTTGTCCCTGCCCCAGGGGTCTCATGGTGTCTGATAGGATCTGTGAAACTATGGACAGCTAACTTAACAGCTTGAAAGATTAAAATTGCATAGTTCTTGACAAGAGGTAACATTATCAGTCTTCAACTGCTACATTTCTATCATTCTTAGCTACGACATTCCCCTTAGTGATTGAAGCTGAGTGGGCCTAGTAAGGAATCCCAAGGAAGACCGTGACCAGCCAAAGAAACAGGATTAAAAATTATATGGGTGGCTGGCCACCTTGTCAATTACGGTAAAATATTTTAACTGAAGACACTGTTTCACATTTCACGTTCTCGTCAAAGCAATATATAAATGTGAGAGTGCCACTGTTGGTGGTCTTGAAAGGTAATGAGAGGGGCATTACCCAGCTAAATGCTGCCATGGGCATGACAATTATATCCTCTGCTTTGCTAAATTCTGGGTGTTCTTTCAGTGGCTTACAGCACCCATTGACATTTCCTGTTGAGGACTATAATTTTATGTTGCCTTGGTGGCTCTTTTACCCTGATTGTTAAACTTTTCTAAATACAGTTAGCAAGACATATCAAAGCATGGTGGCTTACAAGTTAAAACACCGAATGTGAATTCTAGAAAACTGAGCCCTACATTGTTGTCTCTGGTGTCAGGCCATTTGGACACATACTTCTCTGTCTCATAGAATAACGGAGATGTGAGGGTAGGGTAAGTGCTGAACTGTGTTTTCAGTACACTAGCCACTCTTCACATACAGCTGCTGAGTACTTGAAATGTGGCTACTTCAGATTGTGATATGCTGCGAGTATGAAATACTCACTGGACATCTTCAGTACATCTTTTTTTGATTACATTGTTGAGATCATATTTTAGATATGTTGGATTAAATAAAAAACTATTACATTTAATTTAATTTTTTAACCTTTTTTATGGCTACTAGAGCATTTTGAATTCCATATGTAATTTTTTTCTATTCTACTCTATTACTATTGGACAGTGCTATTCCAGACTATTCCTTATCATCTACCTTAGTAATAGGAACCGAATGGCCTGTAAGGAATCTTAGGACTAACCCAATAGTAATAAACGAAATGGTGTCAACTGTGATACAATAGATGAAAGAATTAAATCATTTGAAGGCTTTTAGATAGACCACAAGTTTCTTGAGGACAAAGGTCATGTATTGCCGTAACCTTTACTTTTCCCCACTGACATGATTAGTCTGTCACTTAGCTCAATAATTCTTGCCAGTTGAATGAGTAATAAGGAAGTCCAGGAAAAAGAAAACCTTCAAGCGTAGTGGTTCAGTACGTGAGGAAATTGTGCATATTAATTCTGAACAGGATGCCTGTATATCGCTTCTCTTAGCCATCATTTATGCTCTTCATTTAAGAAGGCAGCTGCACTGTACAATTTATCTTCCAATAAGTCTCCCTGCCTCTCTAGAGATCTAGGCGGGAAATGCTTGTTTTTCTTATTCATATCTTCTTCTTTCAGAACATTCAGAGCAGTCATGGGGTTAATTAAAGTGGGAATCACTTGTGCACAGATGAGGAAGTTAGTAGATACATAGGCCATAGAGTTTTCAAATTATCTTGAGATCGTGGCCTAATAAAAGCGTTCAATATTTCGTGTGGGTGTGAAGAGACACAGTAAGTCCTAATAGAGAGGACAAAGCCAGCAGAAGCCCTGCGATGTCCTTGTGCTGTCTGCATATAGTACTTCACCCCTGGTAGGGAGTGATACCAGTAGAAATGGAGCAATGGCCCCAAAATGTAAGGTCCATGACCATTAGCACCTGTGCGTGTTGTAATCGAACCTAATGGCTGGCATGTGAACGACAGACAGGGATAAAGGGACCAGTGGCATGCTGACACATAGAAAGCATATTTTGTGTGTTTCTTATTAGGTGTAGTGAATATTGATGCTGGCAGATGAACGGTGAGTACCACATATCACCTATAATTAATAATATCATGTATTTGTTCTGTGCTAGGAAATCTATGTTATAAATTAGGGAAAGTTTAGAGGGGAGATGTTATTCTTGTTTTATAATTAAAAATAAACTAAGTTTGAGAGAAATTAAGTAGCTTCCCCAGGCACAAAATAATACTCCACAGTAGAAGGGTCGAAATTTGAACCTAAGCCTAGTCTAACTTCAAAACCGTGCTCTTTCGAGTTAACCAATGCACCCTCCTCTCTGCTGTAATAATGATATTATTATAATGATAATGATGGAGGAACAACACAAATAACACTGGGCATTACTGTCTTTATCATCCTCCTACTTTCTGCCTTCCTCCATTTCTCCCTTTCTCTTCTTCTTTCCCTCCTGCCATTTTCCTGTTTGTCTCCCTCTCTCTTCCTCCCACTCTCTGCTCTTTTTTATTCTCCTTTCCCCACTTTCTATCCTTAACAACTCTTCTTTTCTTTTCTTAGTTCCCTCCATTTTCCTTTTCCTTTTTTCCAGTTTTTACTACTCAAGCATCTGTCCTGCCAATGCCCTCAGAGGGCCTTGCTTTGTGTTAGTCTGGCTACTAGAAAAACACAAATGGCAGTTGTAATACTTTGAGAGGCAAATATAACCCCAGAGTTCTTCAAAGACGCGAAGGCAATTCTTCCACTAAATACCACAAATATTCTACCAGCTCACAATCCTAGAGTGTTACAGCTTGGAGCTTACCTAGCCTGACACCCTCATTGCATACCAGATAGTACTCCAGCCAAGACAGGGACTACCCAAGGCGACCAAGCTTCGTGGCCAAGAATCCTGGAATTCTCATTTTAGTTTCTAGGAAGAGGCAGGGAGAATTAAATAGGAACGTGAACGTGCAAACCTACTGACTAGCACTGAGTGAGGCCTGGAAAGGTGAAGTTCATTTCCTCGTTGCATAACCTTGTTGAGAAGGTAAATGATACCGTGCCTGAAAAGTGCTCAGAGCTCTTAGAGACAGAAGCCTGATTTAAATGTGAGACAGTACTTATTACTTGAATATTAAAGACAACCTTTCATACCCTTAAGCCAGGCCTGAAGAAAGGAATTGTTGGACTACAGACCATTTTATGCCATGGAACTCAGATGATAAGAAGACCTCTCTCTATATATATAATAAGTGAGTATTGAATGGATGCCAAGGAGATGTCTCTTTTACCATTGCTTCTGCTCAATAAAAAAGCTTTTCTAGGTAAGTATATAAAGTAATGCCTGGACCCCTGCAGATGCAGTAGAAGGATTCCAGCCTTTCCCTTCCTCGGTTTGATTCCCTAGCTGCTGACCCTAAAAGCAAGTTCATTGCTGCAATCTATCTGACTCCCAGCTAGGTTCATCCTTTGAGTCCAATGTGTACTTTAGTTGAAAGAGGGAGCTCATTTTAGAAGAAAGATGCTGGGCAAAAAGGCAGAACTGGACCTTGTACATGACCGTAACCCTAACTAGCCAAGTGATTTGTACAAACCGTAGAACCATTTGCTTCCCTACTTTCTCATCTGTAATCCGCAGCTAACATTGGCATCGACCTCCAGAAGTAAATGTTAACTGAGGTAATGTACGTGAAGTGCTGTGCTCGGAGTCCGGTACATGTGAGGCCCCCTGAATGTGAGCTATTATTATTGTTTTTGTTTAGATTAAAGTTTGTCTTAAGGTGTTAGGATTTACACTGTCAATATTTCTGCCTTTTGAAAAGCAGCTTCAGAAAATTGTGTTTATCACTCAACAGATCACAGCTCTGTGAACTGGAATTGTGTTTCAAAAGAACAGATTGATGCCTCACACACAGATGTCTTTCCCCATCCCCAAACCAACAGGGTAAAATGTTCTACAGATTGGATGCTTGGCACAGAGCAGAATTCTGAAATAAAACTCCTATTGTTTTTCCCTCTTTCTTTCTTACTTTTTTTTTTTCTTTTTAAAAAAGTATTTAAAGGGAATTCCAACCTTGGTTATTTATTTTCTTCCATGGGAGGAAAAAAAAAAAAGGGCACATCTGTTTGCAATAGTGGATTGAAAGGTCTAAAAATAAATATGCTTTAAAGAAAAGAAACAAAACTTTGTTGGCACTCTAAATCCAATCGACACAGGGAAATGTTTGTTCTAGAGATGTTTGGCTTCTTTTTAAAAAGAAAAAAAGAGCAAATAATGTAGAATTATACAGTTCTAGTTAAGTGGTTTACCACATAAAAATGTGTTATTTTTACTCATCTGGTAAATAGTTTGAACCGTGACATAATGTCTTAACATTTATATTTCAATTCTGAATATATCCACATCTCTCATTTGTTTTAAGAAGAGTTTGGTGAGATATAAAATTATTTCTTTACTCTCATAATCTGAAATTAGAAAGCAAAAAACCAAAGTACAGGTAAGATATCTGTAGTTTGTATTGGCTATGATTTTAGGAAATGCAGCTGCCGGCTGTGGTAAAAAGAGCTTTATTTTGATACATATTTTGGATTGTGTTTTCACCTTTTTTTTCACTTCACATAAAAAATAAAAATCATCCATTGTAAAATAGGCTCAGAAATACTGCTGTGACCATTTCACAGAGAAGGGAACAATCCTGCCAAATGACTTACATGGCAGTTGTCTCTTGGGAAGCCCAGATAAACTAAGATTAGGGAGGGACAGTGGCAGGGGAGTGATTAGGGTTGACAAGTAAAAGGGAGCTTAGAGGAACTGAAATAGAAAACAGATGGAGTAGATAAATATGGAAGGGCTGCTGGGGTATCTTGAAAGACAAACATTGGTTGCTCAGAAGCAGTTGAGCCAGAAAATGCTTGAAAATGAGTTACTGACAGGAATTTGTTCAGGCAAAGAGAAGGAGCCCAGGAAAGAGAGAGCTGGGTTAAGAAGGATTTCTGTAGTTTAGAGCACAGGCTTGCTAGTTACAAACCTTCCTAAAAAAAAAAAAAGGACACTCACAGGAAAAATAGCCAAGCCTCTGGCTTCCTTGGTGAGCCCAGGAAGTAAAACAGAATATTCCATTTAGATCAAAGGTATATCTTCAGTATTAAATTGGAATTAAATCTAAATAACTGATTAATATGTCAAACAACTGAAAACTTGAATGCAGTTTGAACCTGAGGTCTTTATAGCCCTAGGTAAATGAAGGTCATTCACACTGAAGATGGGTGTTTTTAGGAAAGTAAAGCGTGGGATGAAATGCTGGGAAGGTAATCATGAACACTGAGACCTTGAGTAGTGGCCCAGTAGAGGTGAGTTAGACTTCGTAGTTTCATTTTGCCTATTTAGAAAGGAGCAAATGCATTACATATAATATACATTGCATATATAAATAGGCCTAAGTGGCCGAGGATACAAAGCCCTTGTTTTGTAATAGGGTACTTTAGGCTGTCCCTGAAGAAATCTTATAAATAACTCTTGGCATTGCCTGATATTCCAAGCTTTCTACCTTCTCACCTAGTCAAGATTCACTGGTGTTACATTTCTTTGAGCTTGCAATAGTATAAACAAGATATTTAAAAATACTATTTGCAGTGGGTTAGTGCCCTGAAGGCCATGGGTGAATATGCACATCTTATTAAAGTCCTTCGAAAATATTAAAATCCTCTAGAATGGTAGTACAACCTGAAATACATCTCCTCTTATTCTTTTAGTTTTGGATTATTGTGATTTGGATGTCAAAAATATCAGTTCAAATAATCAAAGAGCTATCCCTATCCACCATCTCCACTGTCTCCCCTCTTTTATGTACTCTACTCCTCTCAAATCAGCTAACTCACTCCATCAGAATGGCCCTTTGAAGGTCACCTGGTCTTTCAATTTTCATGCTTTGTCTTACTCGTCAACTTACCAACATTTGCCACAATTTTGACATTAAAAAAAATCTTTTTGGTTCTGAAAATCACTCTCCGTGATTTTCTTCTACCTCTTTGGTTCCTTCTTCTCAATATCTTTTGTAGGGGGAATCTTCCTTTTAAATGTAAATATTTGAGGGGTGCCTGGGTGGCTCAACTGGTTAAGAGTTCGACTCTTGATTTTGGCTCAGGTCATAATCTCAGGGTCCTGAGATAGAGCCCCTGGGCGGGTTCTGCTCTGGATGTGGAGTCTGCTTAATATTTTCTCCCTCTGCCTCTCCCCTTTTGCACACACATTTATTCTCTCTCTTAAAAAATAAAAAGAAAAGAGAAAATAAACCTAAATATTTGAATTCTTCAAGACTCTGTATTATCATCTTTTTCATCTGTCTCTGCATTTTCTCCCCAGATGAACACCAGCCACTGCCATGGTTTCATTGATAACTACAAATTCACCTCTTCAACCCAGACGCCTTTCTCTGAGCCTCTCACATATGTATCCAACTCTCATCTTAACATACATACTCTAATTAATGGTCTAATGATATTAGGATTTTCACTTTATTTCCCATTTTAGTAAATGACATCAGCATTTATCTGTTTTCTCATGCCAGAAACCCAAGTGCCAGCTTTGTAACCCTCTTCTTCTCCGTAGACACTCAATCACCAAAGCCTGTGAACAATCTTCCAATATCGATTTAGAATCTGTTAATTTTTTTCTCTATATCTTCTGCTGCCTCCTTAACCCAAACTACTTACATCTCTCATCCTGGTTTCCTTCAAGAGTTTTTTAAATCGTGTATCTTCACCTATTTTTGTTGTTGTTATTTTTGTTACTTCCAACCTATTCTCCAAATAGTTCCTTAAGAATTTTTTTAAAAAGAAAAATCTAATCTTATCACTCTGCCTCTTAAAACTCTTCTCTAACTCCCCCTGGCTCTTAGATTACAGTTATATTGGACTTAGTCTAAAATTAACAATCCTTATTACTGTCCTAAAGCCCTGACCGACCTCTTCCTAGTTTACCTGGAAGGCCTCATATCCTGAAAATCTTTGACTTTTTCACTAGTGCTTCACCCTTGGGGATCAATTTTTTGTTGCTTGACTCTCCAAGTTCTTGCATGAGGACAGAGACTCACATTTAATCCTCTACTTCCATCCATTTGCCCATGACATGATGAATTCCTCCTCATTCTTTCGAGTTAATTTTTAAATATAACTTTGTGAGGGAAACTGCACTCTCTACTCACACAAATTTAAGGCTAACTTGTTTTATTTTTTCATTACATACATTGCTATATAACAATTATATTGAAATAATTAATTGTGAAATAATTTGTTTAATTTCTGTGTCCTTTACTGGAATCTGCACTAAGAGTTTGATCTGGGTCTTTCTTACTCTCTACAACACTCCCAGTTCTGTATTTTTCTATATCTCTGCTGTATCTTCAATACCGTATTTTCATTACTCTATCTGGTATCATGGCTTTCTGCAAAAGGTCTCAATAGATGGCTTTTGAATTAATAAATAAATGTATAAATGAATGCACAAATGAGTGAAATTATCCTCAAGATGCCTGAAAAATGATAGGCTAGGAGTTATTAAGTACAAAAGTCTTTTACTCACTCATGAGTGTGAAAAAGAATGCAATGGAATCATATTCATCGTATTGTTTGTTTGGTTTCCTGTAAGGTAGAAAAAAAAGATTTTCAGTATCAACTAAATTAGTACTCTCCACATCATTAGCAAGAAACCAGCACAATCTTTGGAAAACAGTTTGACAACAGATATTAAGAAACATGCAAATAATCACACTCACTGGCTCAGTAATCCTACTTATAAGCATCCTTATAATAATGAAATTAACAGCATTTTATTGCATAAGATTAAAGTTTGGAAACAACCCAAATGTCCAAAAATAGGAAACTGGTTAAGTAGATTGTGGCACATTTATTCAATGGCATAAAATGAAAAATGAATACTTAGACTACATACTCACACACATACACACACACAATTATTATGATTACAACTTCTGAAAATATGCCTGAGAAAAAATGCCAAAGATATTCACACAAAGGATTATGGTTGATTGATTAAAATGGTGAAGAGGTTACAGGGTATTATTTCATTCTATTTGCCAAGCTCTGATAATATTTTATTTCTCTGACAGGGTTTCTTTTATAATCTGTTTACCTTTTAACCCAGTAATTCACTATTATCTGTCTTCAGCTTTAATTTCTTCCAACTTCGTAAGTCACATGGCAGAAAAAGAAGTTATATCAATCTCTGTCTAGTTTAACATCTTTCATCTACTACAACTCACGGATTTCATTGTAATAAAAGTTCTGATGGAAGCATGTAGAGAAAGACCAGAAAGAAATGTTTATGCCCCTTGAATAATGAGAACAGTAAAAACTGAAGTCGGACAGGAAACTGTTTTTCAGAAGGAGTAAGGATCTTTGCTGAGATGGTACAAGATTTCCTGAGGAATTTTGAGTATCTTCATTTCATTTTTTCTTTTTCCTTAATGTTACAGTTTTCAAGATATTTTCTGAAGAAGGTGAGAATTTGATAAGTGCATACAATGAGACGGATGAAGAGTGACCTAGTAAGAGAACGTGGGGTAGAATCGCACAGAACTTTTTTGTTTTACTTTAAGTGGGTAATTTTTTTCTTCTAAAATCAGAGATACTTGTATTCTCCTTTCACGGGGAATTGAAGCCTTTCTGAGATTTTAATTCAAACACTAATAGTTACACAAGAACTAGAAAAAGGCATTTAAAAATTCGCGGAAGAGGAATGTATTTCATTTGCCTCCTATACTTTGATGACTCAGGCAGAATTTCACCTGAAAAAAAATTTAAAGGTCATGTTTAACATTCAGATATAATAGGGCAATCCCCGTCCTTAAGGATACTTTTTAACAAACATTTAAACTAAAACTTCTCGCTTAAAATTTTCTTTTACATTAATGATGGCAGTTTTCATATACGTGACAGATCGATAACTATTTTAGTTCTGTTTTTTATTTATTTTTTCTTAATTGACAAGATTTCCAGGAAATGTCAAGCCTTTGTCCTTCTCGTTTGTCAGTCTGCCCCAGGGCAGACTTTTTCTTCTTTAAATATTCATTGGCTTCAAATGTTATGAAAATTACTCATAGCTTCTTGGAAAGTTCTTTTTTTCCCCCCTCTCTTTCATTCTCATCTGATACAGCCAGGAATTCTTAGGAATTGCCTGCTGCAGCCAGATTGACCCTAATCGAGGCACATTTTCTCCTGGGTGGGCATCCAGTCTCCTAAAGACATTGCCCATAGTTTGTTTAAGGCAAGTTTATCCACTTTCAGCCCAGCACCCGATAGCAAGCCACGGAGCATAACATTTTACATACATGGCTTATGTAAGACGAGCAGCTGCCTGGTATGTGTGGGACTTCTAAGGAATACATCAATTTGGGTTTATAGCAATCTATTTTTCTTAAACTGCTGGTTCAGCAAACTCAGGAGAGTGCCCATTCTGCAGTGCAGAATGCCAGTTCCATACTAGATCACAGTCCCCAGGGCACATCAGGCCCTGATTGAGACCCCAAGGCCACAGGGGGATTTTATAAAACGCAGAGCTAACTCTTTTCTCCAGCAGAAGCAAGCTGAGTCTTCACACTGAGATAGTCTCTGATTATCCACAGCAGTGAAATTCCTGGATTTAGATTAGAAACTGAATTATAAACTGCCTCCGGGCAGGTAGAAGCAGCTTTAATCAGCTGGGCCAGATGCGTCCATCCCAGAGGGATATCAGCTGAACAAATGAGAAGGGGAAGTTCATTTTCTAGGCTCGCCTCTTTTGTGTCACATGAACCTCAATATATATATTTTCATTAGCTGGTTGTCTAGGGAACAAGAGCACTACCAAGAGAATTTGCCAAAGCTAAGCCCGAGAACAAAAGCTTATTTGGCAGTAGTGGGTATCGTGAGCGTACATTCATTTTAAAAAAAGGTTAAAAAAATTTTCTGTGAGAAAATTTGTGAATTCAAATGATTTTATGATTACTTCACAACATACACAAAATAAGTTTTTAACATGGCAAAAAAAATCTGCCTTTAAAAGAGTGACATATTTTATATATTTTCTAGAGACATTTTATAATTTCAGACTTCTTCTGGTGTACTGTCCGAACACTAATAAAAACACAAGTGCTCCAGATGTCCTACTATTTGCTTAAAAATTTTAAATGGGGGAAAAAAGATTATAAAGAAGAAAAAGAACAATGAAAACCATTGGTATTTGTATAAAATATTAGTTTCATCTGTCCTAGTCATCAAAAGATTTCAAAGCCTGTTTTGTGTGCATGTATGTGAACATTTTAAAACAAAATTTAAGAATCTTCCTGAATTAGGTAGAAATAATGGTTAGTTAAGTTTCTTTAAAAGTTACATTACAGTTTTCTGACAGGAAAACCAGTTTTATGTTTTTTCCACTCACAAACAAAATACCAACCTTGAGTTTTGCTTTTTCTTTTGACCTTCTACACTGATAAAGTGATAAAACGTTTTGGGCACGATATCTGTCATTTTCAAAGTCAGGCACAGTCTTCACAAAGCCTCCCAAACCGGAAGGGAAAGAAGACCAATTTAGTGTGGGCTGTAGGGATTCAGTATAGCTTTTTCCTTGTTTGTTACGTTTTATGTAGTTTTCCTAATTTTTCTTTTAGAGTACACATTTGCAGTAGGAAATAAATGAACTCTGAATCATTCGGTAGTAAATGTTAACCACTGGCTAATTAAACCACGAGTTAAAAGGAATGGTTGAAAAACTTTTTTGAATTTAATCCCTAGAATTTGGAATAATGAATTTTTCACTTCATCTCTCTCAATAGCTGGAACACACTCTTAAATGTATCTTTCCCATCCTTTCCTTTTCAAGATTGCCCAGCACCAGACAAGGATGCCCTGGAAAGGAACAGTTTCTTGTGAGGGTGTAAGCTGACCCAGTGAGGTTAAAAATCCCTTTTAACACAATTCTTTTTTTTTTTTTTAATATTTTATTTATTTATTAGACAGAGATAGAGACAGCCAGCGAGAGGGGGAACACAAGCAGGGGGAGTGGGAGAGGAAGAAGCAGGCTCACAGCGGAGGAGCCTGACGTGGGGCTCGATCCCACAACGCCGGGATCACGCCCTGAGCCGAAGGCAGACGCTTAACCGCTGTGCCACCCAGGCGCCCCCTTTTAACACAATTCTAAGGAAAAGAGTTGTCAGTTTTGATCTAATGTTCCTAGTCTGCCATCAATGGCACAATGCCACACAACGCCGCTTCTGTGTCATTTTGGGCAGGCTCCTAAGATTTTCTAGGACTTAGTTACTTTCTCATCTGTAAGTAGAGTGTTGGATTAGATTACTTGTTTCAAGCCTTTGTATTTTAAAGGCAAGGAAGCACAGTATATACAACTGATAAAATCAGGAGTTTTATCTGGGAGGATTCCGTGGGTTAGGACATGTGGGAGGCAAGTCACTAACTCTTTCGCTTCTCCGCACACTTCCTTTGACCTCTGAGGGATTTCTTTGGATCACAGTTTGAAAACTTCTGGGCTGGATCATCTCCAAGGCCTTTTCCACACCTCATATCCAGTCATTATCGATGCTACTTTAGAAGGATTTAAGAATTCAGAATTTAGGGGTCAGATGGATCTTAGAATTTATTTAGTTCAATTAATTCATGTTGAGGATATTAAAACTAAGCCAGTTTTATCAAGTCCATAGCTGTATTGCTAAACTGGGAATCTTCACAACACATTGTAATCAGATTAGCCAGAATCCGTTCCTAAAATATCTGGCCTATGGGTGAAAGGAAGAAAGGATAGATGTTACCTGCACCCCTTACCTGCAGAAACTGTCCAAGTTTGTTTCATCACTAGGTTTATGGTTTAGGGTTATGTTAAAGGCCAGAATCCAGAGGGTAAATCTGAGAAATCAGGTAAGGCCAGCAGTTTATCCCCACCTGAAAGACTTGAAGAAAGTCAATTTATCCTCTGGCCCCTCTGAAGTTTTGGGTCTGTTTAGGACTGAAGTGTTGGGCATCCAGACTGAACTGGGACCCAGAATAATCTCAAGGCTTTATTATCCAAATTACACTCTGTACACGTTTGGATCCTTTGTAACAAAGGTCATTATTGAAGTCCTTGTGAGTTAATGGCAGCAATCTTTTTACTTCAGAGTATTCTCTGTGTATAAAAGGTGTATGTTTCACTTTTAGATTTCCTCAATATGGCATTAGTCTCTTGAGAACGAAGTCTGAGACCTTACAGATAGGAAGTACCTGTGAGAATTTCTACTCTGAGGGGCTCAAGCAAAAAACAAACAGCAGTTACACTGGTGAGCTTTCCTAGAATTTTGGCCAGTGTTAGAAATAGTTCTGCAACCTACATACCGCTTGTAAACTATGTAGGTGTGAGGTCTTCATTCTTGTATACTAGGCTTTAAACTGGGAAGCTGAAAAACTAGGTTTCTCACCTCAGTCCCAATCACGCTGTGTGGCAGTGGGCAAATCAATTAACCTTTGTCAGTTTATTTATACATAAAATCAATATGCTAAAACTTGCTATCGGTTGGCCTTAAAGTAGTTCTGTGAGAATAAAAAAATGGATAGATGTTTTAAAAAAGATTTGAACCCTGTAGCCAAAAACGATATTACTTTGAAGAAATCTCATGTGCAAAGAATTTCATGATTACTGGCAAGGAATGGTGAATTCATCTGTCATGACTGCCAGTAAGCAGTTTCTATTTTTATTTTTTGGAGGACATGATAAGATACAACAATAAACATGGAACAGAATGGCCCCAGGGAGAAAATTGCATTTCGAACAACTCCTTCTGGACTCCCTAATGATAAGCAAATATTATTTCAGTGGAGAGTGACTAAAATCTTAGAGGTAGTTTGAAAAAATATTTCACCCTCCAGAAGGATACATTTATTACATTTCTAGGAGTGTTTTAGGAAATTTCCTAGTCAGAATAGTGAGATGCTGGTATCACTTTGTTTTGTTTGGCCTACTGTGCTAACATCTTCATGAGGTCTCTGCAAGAATAAGGACTTATCATCTTCCACCCCGCAGATTCTTTTTACATGTATACCACGCCAAGCAATTAGGTTTTCACTAGGTGCTAACTCCTTGGAATTTTGGCATATAATATTAGTTAATTGTGGCCAAGTAGTGGGGGGAACAAACAGAGCCATTTGATAAGTTTGGTTAGGGCATGGTTTTGAGAAGTAGAATATGGGAGCATTGCTCTTTGGTCAATAATAGAACTATGCTGTCCTTGTTCAGAAAGGGAAAAGGGAAAGAAGAAAACAGACTGCTGGGCTTTTACAAACATTATTTTCTCAGGTAATGTATTATGAAAGAGTCTTTCTCAAGTGGTAATGTATAAACGTTATTCTGTTGCAGATTTCCCGAGGGACTAGTACTCAACGTTATTTTTATCTAGTCCCTATTAGAATCAGCCATAACTCTAACACTCTGGGCACCACCTGATATTCTTATAATAAATGCTTTTTTCTTAAGTCAGTTTCTGTCATTTACAAAATAAATGATAACTGACAAAAGCATTGGGATTCCATGAGAGATTTCCTTTGACAATGGAATTAAAATCTTTTCACAACTGGCTGATCTACTTCAATGTTTGCATTCTATAAAGAAAGAAACTGAGGCCCAAATGATTAAAATAGTTTGTCCAAATTCTCACTCAAGTTCTTACCACATTCTGTTTATGGGTGGAGTCAGAACCAGATCTCAAACCTCGAATAGCTCTTTCTCAGTCTTAAACATATACATCCCCTCAATGTGTCAAAATTAACAAAGTATTCTCTTAAGTTCGAAAAGTATGAAATAGTATCTTGAGGGGGGAAAAATAGCCTCAACACTAGGAAGTTGAAAAGTGAAACCACATGGAAATCCCAAAGAAATCTACAGGATAGCTTTGGAGAATCTAGTATTTCTTAGCAAGTCACCCCCTGTCATTTTCTAACAAATTACCATGTTTATTCATTAAAAGCAATGATCAAATCTAAATATTCTAAATTCTTTGGTTACGTTTTTACAATTTGTCAATTCTTTGTTTACTTGTTTATAATTTGTCAATCCTTACCACAATTTAGTTCCAAGAAAGGGGAAACCTAGCCTATCTTACACATGACTGTATCCCCAAGCACATAATACATGCTTTTTGAATGAATGAGTGAGTAAATGAATACAGGGCAGACCAGAGTGGTTAGGTGATTTCATTAGTTACCAATGGCAGGCAGGTATTAACAGCGAGGCTTAGAACCAAGATTCCTAGTTTATAGTCCTCTGCTCTTTCTACTATATTATATACTGTTTCTCCTCTGGATATCTATCTATCTATCATCTATCTATCTATCTATCTATCTATCTATCTATCTATCTATTATCTATCTCTACATTTGTATCCAAATCCATCAGTCAAGCAGCCAAAAATATGCAAGTTTCCTTTTCAAGGAAGCTCTAAAAGTACAATCAAGGCTGCCCACCTCATTGTTTAAAACAAAACAAAACAAAAAAATTAAAAGAAACAAACAAACAAATCTGGAATGAGTTCAGATGAAAAACAAGAGTCTTTTAGAGGCTAGAGAGAATGATTTATGAGAAGAGAACAAAAGAACCAAAAAAGCAGAGTAGAGTGTAGTTACTAAATGACTATTTCAGAACGTTGATGAAACACAGAGGACAGAAAAAAAAAAAAGTGTAACATGAACTAGAATAGTAGAACGCTACAAGTCCATGTACATAAACACTCTCACAGAACACTTGTCCAAATTCTCTTAGCCTCAAATTTATAGTAATATGAATAACCATGTTGAAATTGAGCATCATCATTGACACAAAGGGGAATAACAGACTAAATATAATTTCTGGTATAAAGGCCTTCATTTCCTTGTTGAATGTATTCAAATAGTGTTTAATTTGCAAGACATTCCCATTCCTTGCAGGGTGCCTCACAAAATAAAAGAGCTACTGTAAGTCTGGTATAAAGAAGAAAAAAAACTAAACTAGGCTTGACACCAAGACAATTTTCCTGGAAGTGAATCTACTGAATTGTGAAATAATCATCCAAGTAATTATGTTTAATTTTCAAAGGAACAAAGTTGGCTCTTAGTGTCTTGAGAACTTTCTACTTCTCAGAAAATTTTCAAAAATTTCAAGCCAAAGTCTTATTTGCACCAATGACTTCTAAGAGCACTTTCACCTTTCTACTAATTCTGAGGAGAAAAGGACTCGAAGAGGAAATGATGAAGCAGAGAGTTGGTTTCAGAAATCATTTTCCTTCTTCTAGTGGAGAAGCCTATCGATCTTTTGGGAAAGGAGTGGGTAAGTGAAGGAAAATATGTACATTGATTTAAAAGGTTTAGTCACATTTAAGATTCTTAAGAATATTATTCATCTTTATTGTTTCTTTATTTTAAAAAGATGAAATTAGAAGAATTTATATATGCTACAGTGGTATAATCAGTATTGTTAATTTTATGCACATTATTTTTCACTGAACTCCTTATGGAAAGGTACTAAAACAATGTAGAACCCAATTTGTAGATAATTTTTAAAAAGTATTTTGATAACCATTTAAAATTATTTTAATTTCAGCAGTCCCCTGCTTTAATTTTGTCAAACACTTTCAGAGGAGGAAACTACAAAGTTATAATATTATTATATCTTAAGAGACTTTTTAAAATTATTACTCTTTCCCCAACTGTTCATTTTAAAAATATTTATTACAAAGCAAAAATAACAATAATGTCCTATGTGAATAATTTAGAGTTAAGTTTTCTTATTTATTTACAGAACACAGTAGACAATAGGGCACCTGGTGCTTAATTCAAGCATTATCAGTCCTTTTGGACATTTCTACTTCTCATTCTCCTACTTTATTAAAAAAGAAAAATCAGTCAACTAATATTTATTAGGTGTCTGCTCTGTGCTGGTCATTGTTCCAGCTTATGGCTACCTGGCAGCCGATCTCCAGGATGACTCCCAAAGTCCTTTGCCTCCCTGCTCTTCATGCCCTAGTGTAGTCCTTCCCACCTATGTCAGAGTTTGTCTATATGACCAGTAGAGTACGGCAGAGCAAAAGCGTGTGATTTCCAAGCTTAGGTCATCAAGCACACTGTCATTTCTGCCTTACTCTCTCCTCATTTGTTCTGGGAAAATTCAACAGCTGTATGAAGAGGATACTCAAGGTGTCCAATGGAGAGGCCCACATGGTGAAGAACTAAGTCTTCCTGCAAACAGCCAGCACCAACTCGCCAGCTATGTGAGTCAGACATCTTGGATTTAGATCTTTCTTGCCTAGTTAAGCCTTCAGATGACTGTAGCTCCACGTAACACCCTGACTGCAACCCTGCAAGAGAGACTCCCCCAAGACAGACTCACCCATCTAAGTGGCTCTCAGATTCCTGACCCACAGAAACTGTGAGAGAAGAAATGTTTATTCTTTCTAATGTCTTGTTTTAAGGCATTAAATTGTGAGGTAATTTTTTACATAGCAACAGGTAATTAATACAGCCTATTTTGTCACATGAGAAAAAAATAAACATGTGTTACATAATTATGGGATTTGAAAAATAACAAAGAACTATATGTACTAGAAGGACTTTATGATGTCACCTGTGTTTATGTCTAGGAAAAAAAAAAAACTGGATTCTCAAACTGCAGCAGTCCCATCTGAAAATGATAGATTTTTCATTGTTTAATTATTGTAAGCAATTACTAAAATTAAGAGTTAAACCATTATTTTGCTATGATTAGTAATTTTCTTCGAACAGTATGAAGACCTTAAACAACCTGTATTTTTCAAAGTACTGAGATAGGTCTCTTCAGTAGTCTGAGAAATGAATGAAACAAAACCGACAGCAGTATTACTTCCCATAAGAGCTGCAATTGATTGCAGCCGGATTCTGTGAGTAGAATATCAAGATCTGATTTCTACTCAGTTATTTTCTGTGGGAGGAGATGTGCTGGCAGGGAAATTGATGTGGAAAAAAAGAGGGAAACTTTCCTAATCAAAAGTATACTTGTTACCTGTTCTGCAAGAGTCTATGGAAAAAGCCCCCAAAGAGACCTGAGTCTCCATATTAGTAACAGACTTTGACTATTGCTTATTAAGTGAAATTCTACAAAATTTCTGTCTTCTTTCTGAGATAGGCTAGGTGTCTGCAATGAGAGAGAACATGCAATATCTGCACATTTTCTACTGTAAACGTTTCTTTGTTTAGAAATCACATTGGCCAAGTGTTTAATGTTTCCATAAATGAGTAAGAAGGGCCTCCTCCTCAGTGTCCCAAATGAGCAATAAAGTTGTCACAGAATGTCCTGTGGAAAGTATTAAAGGGTCAGAATACCCACTTAGCATGACCACCTGGTTTAGCTGTCAGATTTCGGCTACATCAGAGCTCATTTCTTTGGCATGCACATTCATCTCTCTATCTCTATATGTCAGGCCTATTTATAGAGAATTCCACCTTAGGGGGAAAGGGGAGGTAGATAAAAGGACATCTGGTAATAACGGCTATTGCTTAGCTTTTCATTTAATCATGAATTAAGAGAGAACTAAGACCTTCCTAACTGGTCTCTGTATCTCTGTGTTCTTTAATTTCTCCCTCTATACAATAAAACAGTACTATTGTCCTCAGAGCTAACAAGTTAAACAGCATTTAATCCATCTGTGTTAGGCTTCTCTTTAAAATACAAACATATATTTCTTTGGTTAGACATGTCAGAAACTTATAATCTTTCTAAATTAGTATGACTAGGATGAGTACATGTCCTTCTCTGTACCTAGTTAGGAAAGAAATGTTGCCTCCAGGGGAGAGAGGATAATTTGGAAGCACCTGGTGGCATCTGGAAGAGCAGGGAGGGTGTGCTGTTTCTGTGGAAGCTTTAAAACAGCTATAGGCCCTAGGAAGATAATGAACTTGGGTGTTGGAAGTCAGAGAAGGCCTCAAGCTGTGATAGGAATAATCAGGACAAAGTTAGTTACAGGAAACTCTATCTGAATCTGGATACTTAGAACCACAGGTCTTCAAGAAGTAGTCTTCCATTTGCTCTGGCATAAATGGTTGGTGTTTTAGTGAAATTTAAAATAGTTATCTACCTGCCTTTGGGAGTGCCCCCAGAAATCAGAAGAATCAAGAGAAGAGAAGCCAGAGGACAGGGCCTTAAAGTTGGAAATTGTCCAAGTCCAGGCCACCCTCTGGGCTAATATGCCTATCAAAGCAAATTTTCTCACTAGTATGGTTTCAAAACTTGTCTTAAAAGCCCTTGTTAATGACCTGGTAATTGTTTTAATAGCTTCTCAGTCAACTGTGAAGTGCTGTAGTTGACATGTCAGCAATGTATGAAGGATGGTGGAAGTTCCCTCCCGGGGTATCTGGAGTATCATTAAGCATTCCTGCTTACAATTTGGCTTACTTAGCAGTAAGAATTTATTTACTGTATCCGTAAAACTTGTCTCTAGCTGCCTAAGGAAGTCTCCATTCAGGATGGCTCTATAAGAGTTGAAGAATTCTTGATGAGCAGTGACTTTCCCTTTTCTGAGCAGCTTCTTCAGCGGGCAATGATGTAATTTTGTTCAAATTCTCTCTTGCTTCCCTCATGTGAAAAGATCTCCACAAGTCCCAGGGGGAAAACCACCTTTAAAAAGCATTTGTGCAGATTTACATTAAATTGATCTTCATACATTCATTATTTAAAAAATTACTTAAGGATGCCGGTTGCTCAGTTGGTTAAGTGTCCAACTCTTGATTTTGGCTCAGGTCACAATCTCAGGGTTGTGAGATCAACTTCACGTCGGGCTTCATACTGGGTGTAGATCCTGCTTAAGATTCTCTCTCTCCCTCTGCCTCCCCCCGCCCCCCGCCCCACCTCTCCTTATTCCTGCCCCAGTTCTCATGCCAATAAGTTCCTTTCAGTATATCTGATCTGGTGTATGAGGTCAATATGACTTACTACCTAACTACTCATTGACCTTATTGTATACGATGGCAACTTTGATCACTTAGTTAATGTGGTCTCAAACTTCTTTGATGTGAAATGATGAAACATCTTTATTTCTATTATTTAAACCACTGTTAGTTGGTATGATCTTGCTTGCAGACAGACATACCCTAACAAATACACCAGTCCTTCTTCATATCCTCCTATTCCCTAGGATACCTTATATACTGTATGGCAAAATGGAAAACTTAATCCAAAGTTCCTGAATTGTATATTTAGGACCCGTGCATATTGTCAATTTATGGAAAACCAAAGTGACAGAATTGCCTTCCAACTCACTGATCTTTAAATTTCTTGAAATTAAAACAAGAACATATTTAATGATGAAATTAAAGAACCGCAAGTTAGAAGGAGTTAGAGAAACTGTTAATCCAAACTCCTGTGTAACTATAGAATCTCCTTTTTTAAATTTAATGATGGCTTTCTATCTGTTGCTTCGCCACTTTGTAGAGAGCACAGTATATTGCAAGGTAACTGTGCTTGGGCAGCTGTTTCTGTTTTATTTTTAATTATTCTTTATGTTAAACTGAAATATGCCTCACTAATATTTGTCCTAGTGATTCTACCACTTGGGCTTTTCAGAAAAAAAGATCCAAAAGAACTCCTCTAGAGGCAGGCTTACAAGATTAGAAAGGACCAATTGTGTCTCGCAGAAGCGGATTTCAGTGTGGGAGCAAGGATGGAAGGGGTCTGGTGGCACACCTCTTGCGCCAGGTTGGCATCGACTGGTTAAGCACTCCTGGCTGAGCGCAGATGTTCATCACTAAATGCATTTAAGCATTTTCATCCAGACACATTGCCTTATCTTTTCCAGGACATTTTAAGAGTGAATTCGTTAGAGAGATACAACAAACAAACTCCTCACGTTTCAGTGGTAATACAATAGAACTTTATTTCTTACTCAAATTAAAGTGCAAAACAGGTGTTTCTGGTGGGCAGGTTTGTACCTCTGACCTGGGGGCGGGGACCCGGGCTCTTCTTGTCCCGTGGCTCTGCCATCTGCTAGAGCCTTCAGGGTAAAACGCATAGGAGAAGGAGCTCCGGCTCCTTGCAAACTCTCTCCTGGAAATATATACTATTTTCACTCACATGTCATTGGCCGAGCTTTTCACGTGGCTGCACCTTGAAGGAGCCTAGGGTGTATAATCGCAGCACGCAGGCACCTCCCAGGAAGACGCCCAGGGTGTAGACGAACACCCCTTGTGCTTGCTCCTCAGTTAGCTGCCTCTGTCACAGGGGGCTGATTTCAGCACTTTGTGAAACACAGATATAATGTGTCTGGGGTGTTTCTCTGACCCAGTGTTTTACTCTGGGGTCTGCAAACTTTCCCCATAAAAAGCTTCATAGTGAATATTTTAGGCTTTTTCTTCACACGATCTCTGTCGCGGCTAGTCAACCCTGTCATTCTAGTGGGAAAGCTACCTTAGACCTAATGCCAATGAATGAGTGCTGCTGTGTCCCAGTAAACTTTATTTATGGTCACCGTAATTTAAATTTCATTTAATTTCAC
This sequence comes from Ursus maritimus, assembly GCF_017311325.1. Lineage (NCBI taxonomy): Eukaryota > Metazoa > Chordata > Mammalia > Carnivora > Ursidae > Ursus > Ursus maritimus. The sequence goes on from NW_024426552.1 coordinate 51,013,918, forward strand.
GGGTTATGAAATATCTTTAAAAATTATTTTTTTCCAACCATTTAAAAATTTAAACACCTTCCCGGTTCTCAGGCCTTAGAATAGGTTGCAGGCCGGATTTGACCCATAGGCTCTACTCTGCGGACCCTTGATCTAACACCGCTCTCTGGAAGTATCATGATTTGATTTCAGTGAAAACTTGCTAAGCCTTAATACTCACTTAGCTTTCCCAAAGCTCTGATAAATCATTTATTAATTAGAATATATTCTTGAAATCACATGCAATCTAAGTCAGTTCAGTAAGTTGATTTCGTACCTCCTTAGTGATGGCTACAATTTATCAAGTACCCGTGAGGTACAATCATTTTGCCTACATAATTTTAGCACGTTAAAAATACCCTATGACATAGCTATCACCATGCTTACTTTATCATCGAAGAATCCAAGGCTCAAAGTTTCTATGAACTATGTTGGTTGTATTTTATACAGAGAAAAATATAAAAGCTGAAATTCAAACCCAACTTGTGTCCGAGAACCTGTGCTCTTTTTATCACACCGAAGTTTCTCGGCCTTAGCGGTGTGAGTTCATTAAGAGCTAACAGGTATTCTTTTATTCTCTTACGTTACCTGTGTTTGAACTTGATTGCACCTCTTCATATGTATTTTATCCTTTTCAGTTTGAAAATAATATTCCTTCAATGGAGCCCAAACCGCACAACGAATGCCACGTGATACTGTGTATAGTAAGTAGTGCGGTATGAGAAGTTTCTTACCGTGGAGAATGGCTCTCAAATCACCATGCCCACTATTGGCAGAGGGAGCAGGAGAAAAGCTTCACAAGAAGAGCACACACTCTCTCTGAAGAGAGAAAATAAAAGCAAGTAGGACTCAGTGGTTGTGCCTTCGAGCTCTGCAGAAGTGTAGACCTAACTCTGTTACTAACCAGGTGACCTCGGGTAATATACTTAACCTCTCAGGTTGCTAATCCTGAAATTACTTATTGAATTTTACACTATGACCTTTTTACAAAGGGACCTGAGGTAACATGGGTGAATCAAATTTAACACCTATTTTGCAAAACTCACCAGATTGCTAATGGGCATAAATCGCAAGTTAGGCTATGTGAAAGTGCTTTGATACAAAAAAGAAACTCCACAAATAAAAGCTCTGTTATGAATATTCCAGATTCCATCACAGATTATATTCGGTCACACCATAGTGGAGCTCATTTTTATCAACTATAGAATCTTTAACAGGAGGAATGTGATTTGCCCCTTCCCTCGTTATATAGATCTTAAACTGATGAATCCATTCATCTCTGTTTATATTTGCCCTTTGGATGAAATTCCTCTTTAATGAAAGTCTATGCCTTCCCTAAGAGCAAAGATTACATTTCATAATAAATCTATGTCCTTGAAATACTGTATGAATTTCCAGGCATAGACATTTGTGAAATATTATTTTGGAGGATCAAAGTCACCATTTTACAGCTCATTGACCCTTCAATGGTGTTTTCATGGGGGTGTTACAGGCAAGATGAGATGGTGCAGCATCAGCAGAAGGGGTGAAATCAATATGTGTCTTCCATACTCCTGCATCTCATGAAGGAAAATTCAGTAAAAAGAAAATTGATATGCACAGTATCAAATAACTTAACAACAAAGAGCCAGAGAAATTTCTTTGTAGCAACACATCCTGCAACACACAGGTCCCTCCTCTGGCAGACGGTTTCCTTTTAACCATTTGAGGCTTCTCACATTTCCGCTGCAGCTGGAGCCCATCCCAAGGCACTTCCTGCCTCTTCAGATTTTTGGCACAGGGCCTTGTGCCGTTCCACTTGGCTCTCCTCGAGGCATCTGATTTGTTGCTATGAGGATCGGTTCTGTCCCTATTGTTGGCTTCATCGTGAGTGAAAGATGTCTACTTTTCAGAGACAGCTATACCAGCTTTGACGGGTGTGGGGCTGAGAAGGGAGCAATGGACGCCATTTTTCTTTACTTTTTGACACTAAACAGTTCAAATTTGCACTAACGGAGAACACAAGCAAAGCAAATTTTCTTATTAAATAAAAATGCCACATTATATTTACGGAATGCTCACCAAGATCTGACCAGAATCTGTACTTCACCTAAATATCAGAGGAAAGGCATTTAGTAATGCTAAACCAGTAATACTGATTGACTTCTTTAGTTGTATCGATCAGAATCTAAAATGTATATTTATTTTGATTCAGCAGTACAACTTCTGTGAATTTACTCTGCAGATGGACTGAAAAATGTGCATCAAGAAATATATACAAAGATCACGATGCTGGGTCATGATGGCCCCATGACAGCAACAGCCCTTGGCTAAGGAACAGTTCTGTCCATGTCAGTCTCGGCTCAGCATTCCTTATTCACCGCTGATAACTTATTGCCCGCGGGTACTTACGTGTGTGATACACACATGCTTTTCAAAGGGCAACCGTCTCTACAACTATAAGAACACATGGAGTTGAAGGAAAACATAGCCTATTGAAGAAGGCAAGCAACTCTGCCAGGATAATTTCCTTTTGTGTTGCTGACCTGCTTGACTTTAATGAAGCAAGCGGTAAGTGAATGTATGAGGAAATATGAAGGAAAAATAAATCCATGGAGGATAAAAATAGAAATCTTTTCTCTTTGTCCCAAATTCTCCATCCCCACATCTTCTAACAACAACTATTATTAGCAGTTCCGGTATACGTTTCTAAGTGTGTGTGGGTGCATATGCACACAAGCATGGTTTTTGTAAATGGTATCAAAATATACATGTTGTTCCATGACTTATATTTTTACATTAGATTAGAGCCCTTTCGATATGAGTACACATAAATCTGCCCCACAATTTTGATAGCAGCACAATATTTAGAATGCAAATTACATTAATTTTTTTAACCATTCCATTATTGGTACATATTTAGACTGTTTGAAGAATAAAAAACTGGAAACAGACCCAATGACTAAAATTGTGTCAATAGGTATATTGAATATATTTTTCAATTCACACACATTTTCCTCTCTCTCACTTGCCCTCTCACTAAAATTCAAAATTGCCCTGTGCTTGGTTTTATTGAAAAATCCTTTCTATTAAAACAAACAAATAAATAAAAATTTCCAGTTGCAGAAAACAATCTCATAAATAAACAAATAAAGGGATTTATTTGTTTCTTCTCTGAGTATCAGGAATTCCAGATCCTTTTCTTTTCCATCCCTCCCCATGTTTCCCTTCCTCCCATCATTCCGTTCTGTTTCTCTCTTTACATTAGGCTCATTCTCTTAAAAACATTGCTGAGAAAGGTTTCAGGCTTTCATTGTCTCCCTACGTGACACAAAAAGAAAGAGAGAAATCCTCTCTTACTTGTTTTCATATGTAAAATCCTGCAGGAGTCTGATTGGCTAATGCTATAACCAAAAGGCTGAATGCTGTGGTTGGTCATTCCACTGTAGTGGGTTGAATAGTGTCTCCCAAGAACTCATGTCTTTCTAGAACTTCAGAATGTGCCTTTATTTGGAAATATGGTCATCATCGACATAATTAGTTAAGATGTGGTCATACGAGAGTAGGGTAGGCCCTTAATCCAATATGTCTGGTATCCTGAGAAGAGAAAGAGAGACACTGAGAGACAGACATACACAAAAGAAAGACAACGGGAAAGCACAGGGAGGTCACCATGTGCCAATGGAGGCAGACATTAGAGTGATGCATCTACAAAGCAATATATTTGCCAGCAAACATTAGACACCAGGAGAAAGGCATGGGATAGATTCTCCCTGTGAGACCCCAAGAAAGACCCAACACTGCTCAATCCTTAATTTTGGACTTCTGTCCTCCTGAACAACGACAGAAAAAACTCTCTTATAATAAAGCTACCCAGTCTGTGGTACTTTGTTACGGTAGCCCTAAGAAACTAACATACCCACTGAAGCTTTGGGAGTGGGAGAGGCACAGTTTTCCAAATAACACAGATGCTTTTACAAAATTCCTAAGAAGGAATACTGAGCAAACCAAACCAAACCAAACCAAACCAAACAGATGAACACCACCAACAAAAACAAAATTAAAATTATTTGGTGGTACAACCTTGAAATATACCCAGAACATTTTTCAAACCCCATATAGCTATGTTTATTTATTTAATATTTTTACCCCACCCACTTCCACAAAAAAAATTGAGGAAATTTACATAAGAAGTAACAACATAATGAAATCACAAATGTATAAAGAAAAGCAAAAGTCAAATAATAATGGAAGTAGAAGAAGTAGAATGATTTCAGTAGAACATGGCACTTACAGCTATGTTTCCTGGTATTTGTCAAACAGAATATGAGTCCATGCAACTTTTATTATGCAATGAAAAAAACATACCTTACTGTTTAGAGAGAAATGACCTTCATTTCTATCCATGAGAAGAAATGTGTATTTCAGTAAATCAGAATTAAACTAGCCCTCAGGAAAATAAAAACTCAGTCTCAAATTAAATTCCAGAAGCAAGAGAAATTGAATCTGAAGAAAAGTAACATCTTCCAAAGCTTCAAAACATCAATAGAATTTTTCATACATAATATTTGACACTCAAAACAAAAAATTATCAGCTATAACAGGACTTGGGATCAAATGACCAAGATGAAACAAGTAACAATAGAAAGACCCATGGGAGACCTAGATATTATAGTTATCTCAGAGATCCTAAAACAAATGTGATTAAGAGGCTTAAGGATGCAAATAACATGATGGTGAGTTTCAGGTAAATGCAAGAGCAGGATTTTGAGAAATTTAAAAAAATAGGCAAGTCAAGATAGTGATTGTACCTTTGCAGCAAGAGGGTGGAGTCTAAGCGATACTATAAAGATTGCTTTAGAAGTGTTGGTATTGTTTGATTTCCTGAACTGTTTGATGATTTCATGGATGTACTTCCTCTCCGAAAATTAATAGAGGGGTACATTTTCTGTATATATGTTATACTTCAACTAGAAATTTTTTTTTAAATGTACATACTGCTGAGTTTCTGAAATAAATGCACATTCTAGTGTTGATTGAAAGGGTAGTCTATAGCTGTGATTTCTAGATGTGACTGCAATTTGGAGAGAAAGGCCCAATGTCTTACTGAAGGATAAATTCTGAATAGGTAGAAAAAGCAGAGATTAGAGCCTAGAGTAGTAAGTCAATAACTATTTATTAAAAGAATGAATGAATTGCCTATGTGTTCCTTCTACTGAAAAAGGTGGCATAGGGGCGCCTGGGTGGCGTAGTCGTTAAGCGTCTGCCTTCGGCTCAGGGCGTGATCCCAGCGTTCTGGGATCGAGCCCCACGTCAGGCTCTTCCACTGGGAGCCTGCTTCTTCCTCTCCCACTCCCCCTGCTTGTGTTCCCTCTCTGGCTGGCTGTCTCTCTCTCTTAAATAAATAAAATCTTTAAAAAAAAAAAAAAAGAAAAAGGTGGTATAAATACAGGACTGAATAAATAAACATAAACATTCATGTTTCAGATCTCTTTAGGAGTCCAGTTCTTTTATATATAGGGACAGAAGAAATTATATAGTATTTAAATTGGGAGAAAAGAAGTAATCTTTTCATATTGGGCCCTGTCTTTGATTTACTATGTAACATTTAGGAATTTTTTTATTTTTCTTGCTTCCCTGAAAATGCACTATACATACTCCCTGGCTACACAGAGATCAGCTAATGGGAATATTCTAGTTAGGGTCATGCAGCTGATGTACTGTGGGCATGCTGGGTATAGTTCTTAACACGGCATTGTCAATGCCCATCTAAACCGTTAACGCTAAACATGTGATTTAACAGGTTTTCAAGAATGAATACGTTCTATTTCTCTTGTTTTTTAAGGCAAGCTAGAACAGTCTTTTATTCTGATTGAGGAACATAAGTATTGACAGAAGGAAAACCTAATGGCCTATTTGAGACCACAGAGTTGAATGAAATTTCCCTTTTCACCATTTTAGGCGAAAGACTTCCTTTAGGGTTCAATATATCTTTCCAGTGTGGTTAAAGTGAATACTTGAATAACATTTTAAAGAAAAAAATCAACACTTTTTGTTACTGCACTTTATAAAGAATTCACAAAGGGATCAACTCAGAGAAAATAAAGATTAAACAATTGTGGTTGGGTTGTATGCTAGGAAAATGGGTCACTTATGCATACATGTGTAATCATTCATTCAACAGATATAGGGAGCCGTTTGTAAATTAAATTATATGGCTCCCTCAACTGCCTATAGTTTAATGGGTTGGGAGGTTATACAGAGCACTAAGCTAATAATAGTACAAAATGATTGCAGAAAAAATACTAAAAGGAAATGACAATGAAGTGTATGTTTTAAAGTACTGATTGGATGTTCACAGGGGGAGCTATGGAAGAGGAAATCACAAATTAAAGTGGGCCTTGAAAGACGGTAAGGGGTTGGATAGGAAAAGCAAGGCCCATTGATTGTTTTTTCCTTTTCTTAGGTGAGGAGGCAACATATGGAAACTCATATGCATGTCAAGTTTGGGGCAGAATAATGAGAGAACTCCAGCTGGAGCAGAAACATGAAAAGATAGGCATACAAACTTGGAAAAAGTTTTGGGGAAAAAAACCATTTATGCATGGCAAAGTAAGGTGTTTGAGTTTTAGACAAGATGGCAAATGAAGGCAACTTGGATTAAGAGAAAAATCATAACAGTGTGGAGTTTCCTCAAAAAGTTAAAAATAGAGCTACCCTATGACCCAGCAATTGCACTACTAGGTATTTACCCCAAAGATACAGATGTAGTGAAAAGAAGGGCCATATGCACCCCAATGTTCATAGCAGCAGTGTCCACAATAGCCAAACTGTGGAAGGAGCCGAGATGACCTCCAACAGAAGAATGGATAAAGAGGTGGTTCATACATACAATGGAATATTACTCAGCCATCAGAAAGGATGATTACCCAACATTTGCAGCAACATGGATGGAACTGGAGGAGGTTATGCTAAGTGAAAGAAGTCAAACAGAGAAGGACAATTATCATATGGTTTCACTTACTTGTGGAACATAAGGAATAGCAGGGAGATCGTTAGAAGGAAGGGAAAAATGAAGGGAGGGAGAACAGAAGGGGAGATGAACCACGAGAGACTATGGACTCCGGGAAACAAACTGAGGGTTTTAGAGGGGAGGGGGTGGGAGGATGGGCTAGCCTGGTGATGGGTATTAAGGAGGGCACGTATTGCATGGAGCACTGGGTGTTATACACAAACAATGAATCATGGAACACTACATGAAAAACTAATGATGTACTGTATGGTGACTAACATAACATGATAAAAAAACAAGAGAGAAAAATCATAAGGTTTGAGGTAAGAGAGACTTGGATTTGTAATCCAGCTCTCTTGTATATGTATGTCTCTTTTTCTTCCTTATAAAAGAAGATGATATTATCAGGTAATTTTATTATGAGTCTTGACTATCATAATATGTATAAAGTGGTTGAGCCATAGAAACCCTTAATACATATTATAACATCATCCAACTCTTCCATTTTATGCTGTCACTATACAGAGTATAAAACTGTTGAGGTGGCTAGTGGCTTGATAAAGACTGTATTTAAGGAAGATAAATCTGACAGCAATTTGGAAGTCTTGGAAGAAAGGAAACTGGCTGGTAAAGCCATTTTATTGGAGTGGGGAATTTGAACCCCCTTAAAAATGTATTAGAGCCTCTGGGGAGGGGTACATGGGCTTCCAATGACCAAAACAGTCCATGACTCCCTAAGGTTAAAAAGATCCTTGCATGTACTATGGAAGATGCTAGACTATGAACGAGTAAGAAAGAGAAGTAGAATATAAAAATACAATTAAATTATTGTATGTGCAAACTAAAGGTGGAATTGAAAATAACACTGAAATCTTAATCTTGTGTTACTGAGAGCATCATAATACTATTTCCAGAGGAAAGGGAGTCAGTTAGGAAGGGAAGGTTACATATTTGACTATAAATGGGTTGAGTGTCAGTCATTTGCCAGAATTGCCAAGTAAAAACCTGACCAGACAGAGGTTTGCCTGGACTTGGGATGCAGGTCAGAGAGGGAGACAAAGATAGTTTAAGGCAGAGCCTCTCTGATGGTATTTCTGCTCCGAGAGTACATGGCTAGAGCCAGAGGGGGTATAAATCCATGGATAAAATGAGATAGCCCTTGGGAGTATATTTCAAAATATGGGGATAAGGTTTAAAATTTTTCACAGTTCCAAAAAAATTATTATGCACACTTGCAGTGCAGTGTTATGAAACAGAAAAAAAAAACACTTTTAAGGTAAAACAGAGGATGGAATGAATCTGCATTGATTACTGTTGTTGCCAGGAGTCATTCAGAGAAAAAACTGTGAGAAAACTGCCATAGAAGGAGGTTAATTTTCTGAAAGGGTGAAAATAAAGTAAAATGAATAGAGCAGCAAGGACTGCTCCAGAGTTGGAAGGTAGAAGGAAGAAAATACAATTAAGGAGAACTTGTCAAAAAGGCAAGAAGATGTATCAGAAAAGTGAAGTGTCAGAAACCTAGAGAAAGAGAGTTTGAACAATAGGTTGTCAATAATGTCAATGGCAGTGGGGAAGTCACATAAAAAGAGAGCCAATGGGCACAAGAGTCCCTTCCTAAACAAGTCTTTAAAACAGGTAATGTTGGGGATGCCTGGGTGGCTCAGTCTGTTAAGTGTTCGGCCCCCGTCATGATCCCAGGGTCCTGGGATTGAGCCCCGGGTCGCATTCCCTTGGACAACCTGTTCAGTGGGAAGTCTGCTTCTCCCTCGCCTTCTGCCCCTGCCCCTGCTCCTGCTTTCTCTCTCTCTTGCTCACTCTTTCTCTCTCTCAAATAAATAAATAAATAAATAAAATCTTTAAAATAAAATAAAATAGGGGCCCGTGGGTGGTGCAGTCAATTAAGCATCTGCCTTTGACTCAGGTCATGGTCTCAGCATCCTGGGATCCAGCCCCGCATCATCAGGCTCCCTGCTCAGCTTCTCCCTCTCCCTCGCCCCAGCTCATGCTCTCTCTCACTATCTCTCTCTCTTTCAAATAAATAAATAATATCTTTAAAAAATAAAATAGGTATTGTTGCAATGTTAAAGTTGTATGTAAAGATGCTTAGATCATGTTCTAGAATAAGGTTTAATGCAGAAACTTTTCTACTTGTAGAAAGCCCTTCAAGAGATCAATAATCAATCATAAATGTGAATCCTTTGGGCAGATCATTTATTTTATGTGTTTTTTACTCTCCTCATCACAGCAGCGTGAGACTCAAATCTTAGAATCTGACAATCTCATCCAGTTCAGACCCGATTAGAAGTTGAATACTGTTGAGATTAGAATAATTTACAACCTCAAATCTTGGCACTTTAGGGATAATGATGGGACAAATCAATTTTTGCTGTGGCTACAGAAATGGCTCAAATACCCAGAGCTCTATTATCTAGCCAAATACACAAAAAAAGGCGAGAAACAAACAAACCAGAAATTCTATTATTACCATTGCTGTTGTTAGATTAGGAAAATAATACATATCACTCTCACATTTCTAAGCTGCTACAGCTGCACATACGCTATAAAGCACTGTTGGAAGCCACTGCATTAGAAGGAAATGCTCATAATATAGCCACTTTGCCTGACTCTCGGTTCATTTCTCCAGAAAGGTGCAAAAGTCTGTGAGTGTTTAGGGGGGCGGAGCAAGCACCAAACTGGAAGTCGGGTCCTGCTTCTACTGCTTTTCTGTCATGACTGGTACCAAGGATCCTCTTCGTATGCATTTTAGTTGGTCTGTCTGACAGTCCCCTACCCGGCTGAGCACTCTGGGCCTCAGTGTGATAATTTATGATAGGCTACCAATTACATCTTTCTTCACAAACACACTGTGAGGATTACACTCGATAGCATCTTAACAAGCGCTTAGCATACAGCAGGCATTTGGTGGAATCAGAGTTTTCCCATCATTCTCTTCTACCTTAGAGATATTTTGGAGCAATCAATTGATATAAGCCACCACGTAGTACTTCAGGCATTCACATAAAATAAGGAAGATATGGGAAGGGGGGAGAAAAAGAGAGAGAGAGATTAAGAGAGGTTGAAAAACGATGCCTCTTATCAGGAGGTTGTATTGAAAGACTACAGAGTAAAGGCCTAGGCTAGAATCGAGCTTCATGGCAGATACTGAAGAGAGACAAAATCTGGCCATCCTGCAGCTCCAGAGATGGATAAGATATTAGCATTGGGCTGGCGGGGGGACACACACAAATTTCATGTATTGAAGAATCTCCAAGTCTTGGAGATTGAGCAGCCATAGCTGGGATATAAATAGCTTGTCTAAATCTGTCTTCTGTGAAGGTGATAAAAGGGTAATAAAAGTGACACTTAATTATTAAAGATATCAATAACTGATTTTCTAATAAGACTAATGTTTCCCTTTAGATGAGATTCTAAGGGGACATTTACACAGAGAACACTTTTTTTTCCCCCAAGCAAAATAAGTACAATGGATTCCAAATGTTTTTGACTCTGATCCATGTGTTTAAAGAGTATAAAATAATGGTATTTTGTATGGTATTTTTTTGTACAGTGCATGCTGGTCTTTTTTATTCCAAATGGCTTTCTCCACTTGCTAATGAGTCATGACCTGTACTTTTCAAAAAACAAAACAAAACAAAACCCCTGGATTTTTTAGTATTTTTTTATAGATCAATGCTAAGTATAATGGTATCAGAAATAAACACTAGTTTTTAAAAAAATCTATTAATAAATAGATATTTATTAACTGGAGTCTATTTCAGGTAGTACTTTGGTATCTATTCTATTCAAGTTATATTATTAGATATAAATCTCTTCCTAGGCTGGATTGTATTAATTAGTGGGATAGCATTTCCTGCAACCCATATTCAACATACAACCAATTCAAACAACATCAAACTCACATTCAACATCCAACCAAGGTAGGTCATTTGTTACTAAAGGTGTCAGGGGAGAGACTGGTGGTGTGTGCAAAACATCATGTCCACTCAGGAAAACAAAAACCAAAAAACATCCCATATGTACTTTGGACTTATTATACAAAAAGAAAGACTATCACATGAGGCTCCAATTTAGATTTGTCTTTATCTCCAGCGCTCTAGGCCAATTATTTGAATTAGTTGTGGGAACTGATAGACATATATTTGAAATGAATTAAAATGGGGGTGTTTCATTATTATCAATTATTCTTACATGTTTTATAAATTTCTCTTTAGAGAAGCTTTTTTAATTTTTTTTAAAGATTTTATTTATTTATTCGACAGAGATAGAGACAGCCAGCAAGAGAGGGAACACAAGCAGGGGGAGTGGGAGAGGAAGAAGCAGGCTCATAGCGGAGGAGCCTGATGTGGGGCTCGATCCCATAACGCCAGGATCACACCCTGAGCTGAAGGCAGACGCTTAACCGCTGTGCCACCCAGGCGCCCCTCTTTAGAGAGGCTTTAAATCTAGTCTAAGGATTCTGATACTGATAGGTGGAAAATGCAAACCACTGAACACAAATGAGAAATTGTATTAATGCCAGTGAGTGGTACTCATATAAGGAAAAGAAATGAAGGAACGTACTTTCTTTTGTGCTTGTAAAGGAACTGGAGTTGAGTTGAGTGACTATTCAGCTCAGATTTTTCTTTCTTCTTTTCTTTTCTTTTTTTTTTAAGATTTTATTTATTTATTTGAGATAGTGAGCAAGAGAGCACAAGCAGGGTGAGCTGCAGAGGGACAGGGAGAAGCAGGCTCCTGGCTGAGCAGGGGGCCCGATGCAGAGCTGGATCCCAGAACCCCGGGATCATGACCTGAGCTGAAGGCAGACGCCCAACTGATTGAGCCACCTGGGTACCCTCAGCTCAGATTTTTCTGACCATCATTATTTTTTAATATTTCATTCATTTATCAGATTGTTTTCAGAGTGTATACCCTGAATTTTGATTCAAGAAAAAATTGGTATGCTGTTTATGATTTTTTTTTAAGATTTTATTTATTTATTTATTTATTTATTTATTTATTTATTTATTTAAAGATTTTATTTATTTATTCGATTAACCGCTGTGCCACCCAGGCGCCCCTATTTATTTATTTGACAGAGATAGAGACAGCCAGCGAGAGAGGGAACACAAGCAGAGGGAGTGGGAGAGGAAGAAGCAGGTTCATAGCGGAGGAGCCTGATGTGGGGCTGATCCCAGAACGCCGGGATCACGCCCTGAGCCGAAGGCAGACGCTTAACCGCTGTGCCACCCAGGCGCCCCTGATTTTTAAAAAGTATTTTATTTATTTGACAGAGAGAGAGCACAAGCAGGGAAAGCGGCAGGCAGAAGCAGAAGCAGGCTCCCTGCCAAGCAAGGAGCACAATGCAGGATTCGATCCCAGGACCCTGAGATCATGACCTGAGCTGAAGGCAGACGCTTATCTGGCTGAGCCACCCAGGCATCCCTGTTTATGGGTTTATAAAAATAGAAATATTTGTACGTTCTTTTCCATTTAACCAAACTTACAGAATAGTTAGAGCAAAGACTGATGTTGAATTTAAGAAAGGACAGAGCTTGGAGAGTAGGACCAGAGCCTGTATCAAAATGGGAGAGTAGGTGGATTTTGTCGTGACCCCTCCTTCCTCCCCTTTCTATATTCCTAGCACACCTCCTAGAGCAGTCCAAACCCACCATCCCTCCTAGCACACACTCTGAAGTAAAATAAACCAGTGTCTGAATTCAAAGGAGATCATTCATTATCTACTTGAACTGGAAAAAATGACAAATTCTTCTACATTTTGTAAATTTGGGTTAAAGGAGAATATACAGAGACAACAGAGTTTGCCAGAAGAAATATAGTGCACCTAATTAAATTTTAATTTCGAGTTAATGATGAAAAAGAACAAATAATTTATTTCATATAAACATGTCCCAACAGTTGCATGGGACATACCTACACTAAACAATTATTTACTGTTTATTTGAAATTTGAATTTAACCGAGTGCACTGTAATTAATCTAGTAAATCAACTTGAATTTCAGATTAATGATGAAAAATAACAAATAATTTATTTTACATAAACATGTCCCCAATATTGCATGGGATATAATTATATTAAGCAATTACTCACCATTTATCTGAAATTCAGATTTAACTGGGCATCCTGTGTTTTTATTGGCTAAATCTGGCAATTCCCTAGCTTGCATGATCTCTGACACATAATAGAGCTGTAAAATATACCCAGAAGCAGAAAGAGCAAAGACTTTTGTAGATAAATCTGGATTCAAATTCTGCTTCTACCAGAATTTTATTTTGTTCCAAAGATCTTAGTCCGACTCTTCCGAGGCAGGGTCATAGGCTCTGAATCTCTACTTTCTCTTCAGCATCAATATTACACTGCTCTCAACTGGTTCCTGCTTTGAAAATAAATACATACACATTATAACAGAAGACTATAAGATCTCTCTATCTAAACTCTTAGAAAGGAAGAACTTCTTATCCTCACATTTTGAGCAGCATATTATTGACTCCATCTGTTGCCCTAGAAGAAGACATCTAGGAGTAGGCTCCTCTCCAGAATACCTGCCCTTTCCCAAGTGTACGGGCATGGAATTGCAACAAGGACAGTGTCTGTCTGTAGCATCTCCACTGTGCAAATCTGTGATGCACTGTCAATGATTTGTTTCTTAGATTTATGCTGAACAAAACTGTGCTTTTAGCATATCCCAGAAAAAGTAATCAAGGGAGTTCAAATCTAGTGAGTGTGGAAGCATTCCACATGGCCACATTGGCAGATGCAGATTTGGAAATTATCTTCCAAGTAGTCCTTCGCCACTCTAGCATAAGGGGGTGGTACACCCTCCTATGGGAACTCCTCAAAGTGATCTTCTGGCTTGTTGCGCGCAGGCGTTAATTGATCACTTCATATGTTGGGTTTGTGTGGTAAATATTTATTTATGTTTCCAGACTTCAAGACCAAATTCTAGCTGGCATTTCTTACTGATACACATATATATGCTTTGTCGTTTAAACTTTTAACCATCCAACAAGATATTGTTATCTCCGTCTTGCAGATGAGAAACCTGAAGCAGAGAGAGGTTATATAACTTGTCCAGATCGCCGTTAGTAATTGATGGAGTCAGCGTTTCTACTCAGGCAAACGGAAGTTAGAGTCCATATTCTTTACTCCTGAGCAACGTTGCTGGGTATCATTGGAGTAATATATGGTAATAATGAAACCATTTCCTTGTGCAAGAATTGCTTCCATGGAATAAAGTCATTATTTACAGAGAGTTGTATTTTTATTTGTAATGGGATCGAAGCCAGAGTATTTCATTTTGAGAGGTGCTATTCATCACCTCAGGCTAAAAGTTAGCTGATGCCTCTGCCAAATGTCAGTGATTCAATTTATATTCCAACAGGGGTTTTATTCAGTCATTATTTTGGATTTGTTTTCAAAGCTATACTTCTACTTGCAAGCTATCTAAGTTTCTGTTTGTTTTGTTTTACAAAGGGACCAACATAATGGATACTTCAATGTTAAAATTGTATTTAAGTCTAAACATAGAAACTTGATTTGGAAGGCTGAGATAAAACATCCAAGAAAAGCCTTCTTTATAGATTTAAACCCTCAGATTCTCACTTCAATTTGTAGAAGAAAAGTATTGAGGAAGAAGGTTTAAGTGATTTTTAACTGTGTTAAAAAAAAAA
>NW_024426552.1:51630843-51636975 GCF_017311325.1 Ursus maritimus
ACACACACACACACACACACACACACACACACGTACCCTTACAGAGAGGGAAAACAAGGCAATGTGTGCATCTGCCTTGGGTGGATACAGGCTGTGTGAGGGTGTATGTTCAAGAGGCCAGGAGAGACCCCCCAGTGGCTGGTGATCTCTGTAACTTAGAGCAGCACCTATATCCAGAACCTAGTTTCCAAGTCACTTCATACACTATAATTCTATAAAAGGACAAACTATTATTCAAAAGTGAGACTAACATAAGGACATTTTAGATCTATAATGCCTCAGAATAGGAATATCTATCCCTGAGAGATATTTTGTAAAAGAATTATTTTTTTTTTTAAGATTTTTTTATTTATTTATGTGACAGAGAGACAGCCAGTGAGAGAGGGAACACAAGCAGGGAGAGTGGGAGAGGAAGAAGCAGGCTCCTAGCCGAGGAGCCTGATGTGGGACTCGATCCCGGAACGCCGGGAACACGCCCTGAGCCGAAGGCAGACACTTAACGACTGCGCTACCCAGGCGCCCCTTGTAAAAGAATTATTGGGAAAGTTACCACCACAAGTAGAAAAATGACGCCAGGAAGAATCAGAATTCAGGAAGCAATGGTAAGTTACTCAATGTTATTATAAAGTTTAAACAAGTAATGATTATTAAGACGGTTAACATACGTGTATATGTTGGGAAAGGGGAGAAGTGCTTGGGCTGGGACTGGGGCACAGAAGTGGAAATTAAAGGATGCAAACCCATCTTAGTAACTGTCTTTTAGGGTATACAGATATTTAATAACCTCAATTTTTTATAAGTTTTCTTAAGCATAAATTTTACTTCTGCTGAAATAAGAAAGGATACATTAGAAGAATAAAAATAGAAGTATCACTTCAATTTAGAAAACACACAAACAAAAATTGATAGAAAAAAAAGCAAACATGATACCTCTAACAAAATCCAGGAATGATGGCAATAGAAACAAAGAGATAACATGGTGAATTGAAAACACAAAGCAAGATGGCAGGATTTCTGTCAACACAGTAAATATAAACGTGCTTAGCTCACCTTTTAGAAGACAATTTCAAATTTGTTAAGACAAACTAATCTTCTAACCATATTCTATTTTAAAATGACACAGCTTTTATAAAAAGGACACAAGAAAGTTGAAAATAAAGGCAAATGCTAGCAAAACAAAGCTGAGTTGGCCACAGCACACAAAGGGGAATTCAAAGCAAAAATTTTAAAAGAGACAGCTTTCAAGCAGGTTGACAACATACTGATAAATCAACAATCCAATAAGAAGATATAAAAATCATAAGTTTTAAACATCTAACAACATTTAAGTTCAAATCTTATAAAAGAAGAAGTGATATTCCCAAGGAGAAATGGATAAACCCATAGTTCACAGTAGGAGAACCTAACACATCTCAGTTAGAAATCAACAGATAAAATAGAAAAGTATATTAGTACAGAAAATTTTAATGCAACATTTAAGTTTGATCTGTAACACACACAACATTGCGTAAAAGATAACATGTTCTTTTTTAGCACATTTACACACAAAAAAGTAATTCTGTATCAAGTTGTAAAGAAAATATCAACAAGTTTCCAAAACTTGGCATCTTACAAGTCTTATTCACTGGCTATATTAGAAAAAAAAAAAAAGAAAGAAAAGAAATCAGCAACAAAAAAATAGAAAGAAAAGTCCACATATCTTAAAATTAAAACCCACATTCCCAGTCATTGCACTATATGGGAAATTAAATGCAAATTACAAACTAGTTATCACAGATATGCCCAAGGAGACCTGTACAAAGATGTTAGTTAATCATTATTTTAAACAAATAAAATTTTAGGGAAAAGTCTGTTCTTGAATAGGATAAATTGCTGAATAAAAATAAAATTGCTGGATAAAACTGCTGTATAAATAAAATTGCTGAATAAAACTGTGGAATACTAGTTGTATCTGTAGACGCTGTCGTGAATATATTTCCAACACGTATCACTGAAAAAAGCAGACTACAAAATACCGTGTTGTATATAATATCATCCACCTACAAGCAGGAGAAAAACACTATACACTCACACACACACACACACACACACACACACACACAGAAAAACATCCAAAAATAAACGCAACTTAACAGAGGAATAAGGAAAAAAAAAAACACAGATTTAGATTCATGGTCAAAGAGGACTTCAGCATTTTCTATAATATTTTGTTTGTATAAGGAAAACGTTTTCATGTATCACTTAGTTTGAAACAGAATATCAATTATTTTATAACTTACTGAACTTTGGGCAATTATATATAGTATATAGAAAAGACCGGAAGAGAGAGACAGAGACAAACAGAAAGAGAGACCTGGTGAAGAGTGGGGAGGATTCTTCTTCAAATAGGCTGAGAAATAAAACATCTCTGAGGAGTTGACATTTGAGCAGAAACCTGAATTAAATGAAGTTGGCCATGAAAAAAAAAAACCAAAAACAAAACAGGGAGAAGTGTGTGTGAGGCAAAAGGAATAGCAGACACAATGGCCCTGAAGCCAGCTCAGTATGTCAGAGGAAGAGCAAAGAAATGAGAATAGAGAGGTAAGCAGGAGCTACATTATTATGAGACTTTCAGTCATGGAGAGGAGTATAAATTTTAGAGTCATGGGAAATAATTGGGGGATTCTGAGCAGGAAGGAGGTACTTTTACATTTTGGTTTTCTCTAATTAAACTTTTTATTTTGAAATAATAGTGAATTCACATACCGTTGTAAGAAATAATACAAAGAGATCCCATGTACCATTTATCCAACTTCCCCCTATGGCAACATCTGGCAAAACCATAGTAAAATATCACAAACTGAATGTGGACATCGATGCAGTCAAGCTACAGAAAATTTCCATCACCACAAGGATCCTTCACGTTGCCCTTTTAGAGCCACATATACTCTCTCCTTATAACCCAGCAACCATTTATCTGGTCTCCATTTTTATAATTTTGTCATTTCAAGAATGTTACAGAAATGGAATCATACAGTATGTGACATTTTGAAATTGGCTTTTTTTCCTCTCAGTATAATTATCTGGAGATTCATACCTGTTGAGTTTATTAATAGTTTGTTTCTTTTAATTACTAAGTAGTATTCCACGGCACTTGAGTTTAACCATTCACCTCTTAAAGGATATTTGGGTTTGGCTATTAAGAATAACACCGCTATGAAATTCATGTACAGGTTTTTGTGTGAACATAAATTTTCATTTCTTCAGGACAAATGCCCAAGAGCACAACTGCTGGGTTGCACAGTAGTTGCCTTTTTTAAGAATCTGCCAAACTGTTCTCTTTACCATTTTACATCCCCACCAGCAAGGTATGAGTAATGTAATTTCTGCACAATCATGCCTGCCTTTTGTGTTGTCACTGCTTTTATTTTATCCATCTTTACGCATTCTGATAGGTATGTAGTGGTATATTTTGATTTTAATTAGTATTTCCCTAATAGCTAATGAAGATGAACGTCTTTTCCTGTGATTATTTGCCATTTTGTATATCCTCTTCAGAGAAATGTTTGTTCATGTCTTTTGCCCATTATCTAATGGAATGTTTGTTTTACAACTGAGTTTTGAGAGTGCTTTATATATTCTATATACTAATCCTTTGATGGATATATGGCTTATAAATGTTTTCTTCTGGTCTGTAGCTTATTTTTTCATCCTATTAACAGGATTTTTTGCAGAGTAAAGATTTTTAATTTTAATGAAGTTCAGTTTTATCAATTTTTTCCTTTTACGGGTTATTCTTTTAATGTCAATTTTAAGAACTCTTTGCCTAGCCCTAGGTATCAACATTTTTCTGTGTCTTTTCTAAGAGTGTTGTAGTCTTACATTTTCAACTTAAGACTGTGACCCATTTTGAATTACTTTTTGAGTAAAATGTCAAGGTGTGAGATAAACATCAAGGTTCTTTTTTTTTTTTTTAAGTTATTTATTTATTTATTTATTTGTTTGTTTATTTATTTATTTGACAGAGAGACAGCCAGCGAGAGAGGGAACACAAGCAGGGGGAGTGGGAGAGGAAGAAGCAGGCTCCCAGCAGAGGAGCCTGATGTGGGGCTCGATCCCAGAACGCTGGGATCATGCCCTGAGCCAAAGGCAGACACTTAACAACTGTGCCACCCAGGTGCCCCAAGGTTCTTTTTTAAAAATGTATTTATGGATATCTAATTCTTCCAGTATCACTTGTTGAAAAGACTATCTTTCTTCCATTAAATTTCTTTTGCACTTTTGTCAAAAATCATTTGGAGGTACATTTGTGGACCTATTTCTGGATTCTCTATTCTGTTCCATCAAGCCATGGGTCTATCCCTCCACCAATATCACAGTCAGGACTCTGATAACACAAATATTAGATTTTTCTTTTTGCTATAGCTCCACAGGAACCTATAGTTCCATAGGTCCTGCAGCTCTGCTAATTTTTTTCAGCCTATTTTCTCTCTCTCTCTCTCTTTTTTTTTTTTTTCCCTCCAGACTGGGTAATTTCTATTGCTCTACCTTGAAGTTCACAGACTCTTTGTCTTTTCCCACCACTCTGCTGTTGAGTCAGTCTGTTAAGTTTGTTTTTGTTTTGGTTGTTGTTTTGTTTTGGTTACTGTATTTTTAGGTTCTAAAATTTCCACTTGGTTCTTCTTTATGTCTTCTATTTCTTTCCTGAGACCTTTTTTTTTTTTTTTTTTTTTTTTGAGCATGTTAGTGGCTTTTTGAAGCATTTTCATGATTGCTACTTGAAACGTTTTTTTCTGGATAATTACAACATCTCTGCTTGGAATTTGGCATCTATTAATTGGCTTCTTTCATTCAGTTTGAGATCTTCCTTGTTCCTGGTATAACAAGTGATTTTTTTTAATTGAAACTTAGACATTGTGGATATTATAAGATGCTTTATCTTATTCAAGTCTTCTGTTTTAACTGGTTTTCTCTGAAACAAGTCAAGCAGGGGAAAGAGAGGCACTGACTTGTTACTGCCAGGTGCAGGTAGATAGCCAGGTGCTCCACTCAGCTCTTATACCCAAAGTGGGGGCTACTCGCTACTGGTGAACAAGGGTTGGAGCTTCACTGGCCCAAGAGGACAACACTGATAACTCCCTAGGTGGAAGAGATATTGTTATTGTTTTTGTTACTGTTGTTATTACTACCACTCTCAACCTGGTCTCTGGTGACACTGAAAGTTTCCTATATCTCAGAGCATCCCTGAAGGTCACATTAGAAAATCCTGAGCCAAGAGAAAGCCTTTGAAGTCCAAGGAAGAAATCTCTCCCTGCATCTATGATCTTTTTAATAGTTCCATGCTTGATCCTGACATGGCCCCTAAAATGATCTGAAAATCAAAGGTTACAGTGTGTTCAGCTCACTGCCAGGCAAGCACTTTCCTGAGGCAGGTCTTAAAATATGCTAATAGGAATGTAAAAACACTAAATTTATTTTACATCTATAAGACTCATACTGGAATATTCATCTTCAGCTGTGGATTCCTATCTCAATGTCTAATTTAATGAAACTGAAGACATCTGAATAAAAAGTTGCAAAATTTATAATAAACAACTGCTTGTCAAGACAATTTATTACCGGTACACTCTATGCCTGAGGATTTAATTTTATGCCGTTTAGATGCAAACATCTAGAACTATCTTTCATATCTGAAAGGACTATCTACTATGTCTTTGCTCCCTTCCTGAGATGACTCCCTGAACTCTTTGTTCCCTGAGCAATTGTGAGAATTGGTAAGGAGCTGGAACCCTCTTATCCCTAAGTCCTTACCTCCAGACTTTATTTTTTAAAGACCCTAAAAGTCTGGTAGATAAGCAAGGAAAATCAACATATCTCAAGAAGTCTCCTCACTATTCAATAGACAAGGAGTTCCAGGAAAAATAGACTATGAGGCTATCCTCAACTATCACTCAGAACTAATTGCTAAGGACATTTATTCCATTGACACTTCTTTCCCTGGTCAGCCAGCCACTTGCCTCCTAGATTTACTTAAGTTTCAATTAGCTATAATTTCATTTCAAATGCTGATGAAGATAGAACCCAAATCTCATCACCAATGGACTGTAACTAAGATTTTTTTTTTAGATAATAGGCACCCCACTTGTACCAGGG
>NW_024426552.1:51636982-51677768 GCF_017311325.1 Ursus maritimus
AGAGGACACTGCTCTTGTTCTCCCCCACTGACTCTATAACAAGGTGAAGAGTCTCTGAAGCCATGGGACTAGGCCCAACAGGATCCATGCCCCCACTGTAGGGCCATTCACTGTGTACCTAGAACTCTACTAGATATTCCGCCAAATGGGCTAAACTTCATTCAGGACCTGAACAAGTCACTTCCCAGGGTCTGTACTCCTAAGAGCATATAAACTGGTATGGGCAATCAATTCTTGGCCTGAGGCATGGTCAAGGATGACATTTTGCAGAAGATGTGGATGTAAGAGTCCAGTAATTAAAATTTGAACCTAGTCTTTCAGGTAATCATAAAACTATATTTGTCAAAGAAGAAGTATAGAATACACACTTTTTAGCATTTTGTTGCCTTGATTTATAACTTTTAAATATTTAGACATATGGCAAATGGGCCACTATTTGTATATATCTTCCTGGGGTCTTGTAAAAATGAGAGTTAAAGCCGAGGCTAAATCTATGTGCCATGAGAGTAAATGTCTACAATTATTTGCTAATTATGAAACAGAGGATCTGGTTCCAAAGGGAATGCCAGAATATGGAATTCCAACTGTGTATTCCAACTATTTAAAACCCTGGGAACATAGGACAATTAAGAAAGGAAAAAAGAGAAGGAGTTCTCTAAAACATGGGGATCATAAAACAACTCAAAATTGTAGGAGTAGATCCTCCAGGGAAACTTTATTCACCCCCCAAATGAGTCAAGTGACCCCATCAATGGTCTCATCATATCTTGTCCTGTTACGGCAGTATACTGGAATTACTTACTTGTCTGCATCCACATGTGGCTGAGTTCTATGAGGGAGAGATCAGTAATCTATTTCACTATTCTATCCCCAGGAATCCAGCATAATGTATAATAGGTGTTCAATTAACATATTATGAATGACTAAATAAGAAAAAACAAACAAACACGAAACCAAATTGAGCTCTCCTAACTGAGATATAACAGAAAATTTAGCAACATTTCCAAATCTTGATATGCTGGGAAAGTTGAGGAAAGCTCTCCTCCAAACATGGATATAACAGGTTATAACTAGTAGGAAAATATAAATTTGATTCATCAGAGAAATAAACCCTGGATCAAGAAGGCACAGTATTCTGAAAACTAGATAGAAATTCCCCAGTCTGAGAAAGCTTTATGAATTCTCTAAGAACAAGACTGGAGTCTTGATCACTATATCCCCAGAACTTAATGCAGTATCTAGAATACAGTGGTGCTCAAAAAGAGTTTGGTGAATGACATCGTCCAAGAGAAAAATTTACTAAACTCTATTTCAATGTTATATGACCACTGTTCAGAATACATGGACTAATAATTATTGAAATTCAATCAGAATCTATATTTTGATTGTGTAATTGTTATCTTTAAATGCACTGGATCATATAAGCCCCATGACCGTAACTTATGCAGATATGGAGTATGGACACAAAGGAAATATTTGTTTCCTCAATCATTTATATAAAAGATACCCTTCCAGTTATCTACCATTCCATAACAAATTCCTCAAAATTGTGTGGCTTAAAACACAACAATCATTCAATTACCTCTCATGGTTTCTGTGGGTCAGGTATTCAACCAGGGCACAGTGAGAACAGCTTGTATCTTGTTTATGATGTTTGAGGTCTCAGCTGGGATTTGAAGACTGGAAGTGGCTGGATGGCTGGAGGCCAAAATTCATCTGAATGCCCATTCATTCACATGTCTGGAGGTTGTTGCCACTGACTGGGGCCTCAGCTATGGGTTTATTTGAACTATGGCTATCTGAAAAAACTCTTACTAATAAACTCTTGTGGTTACTCTGTCTCTTTAGAACATAATAAGTGGGTTCTAAGAACATGCTTCCCAAGAAGAACTGGCAGAAGCCCTATCACTATGTATGATCTAGATCCAGAACTTACATGGCTTCACTTCCACCATAGTCACAGGTCCATTCAGACTCTCAGAAGAGTGTCAACATCACACTATATGAAAAGCATAAAGGATAGGAGATCTTATTTCTGTGGTCAACATGGAAAATACAATGCACTATAATCCACTGATTGGCCATAACAATTCATAACTGCTCAAAGATACATAACACCTCCACTGACACCACCAAGACTACCAAGTCTCATCCCATTACAGCTAAAGCCAAAGTCCATAAGAATGATGTAAATCAAGTGGATGAGGTACCTTCTTGAAATTTCTCCAGTACAATTCCTTAAGTACCCTTCCTTTCAAGCCTGATACCTATGATCTAAGAAGACAAGTTATACAATAATAGATTACAGTTATGCAGTATCTTTTCTATAAATGACTTAGGAAGCAATAGTGGAACAGGCATGGACAAACATTAACTCCCATTCAAAAAGTGAGAAAATAGGCAGCACGGGGCGCCTGGGTAGCACAGTCGTTTAGCGTCTGCCTTCGGCTCAGGGCATGATCCCAGCGTTCTGGGATCGAGCCCCACATCAGGCTCCTCCACTGGGAGCCTGCTTCTCCCTCTCCCACTCCCCCTGCTTGTGTTCCCTCTCTCGCTGGCTGTCTCTCTGTCAAATAAATAAATAAAATCTTTTTTTTTTTTTTTTAAATAGGCGGCACACCACAGTCACCATTTATTTTTTTTTATTTTAATTTTTTTTATTATATTATGTTAGTCACCATACAGTACATTCCTGGTTTCTGATGTAAAGTTCGATGATTCATTAGTTGCGTATAACACCCAGTGCACCATGCAATACGTGCCCTCCTTACTACCCATCACCAGTCTATCCCATTCCTCCACCCCCTCCCCCTGAAGCCCTCAGTTTGTTTCTCAGAGTCCATAGTCTCTCATGCTTCATTCCCCCTTCTGATTACCCCCCTTTCTTTATCCCTTTCTTCACCTACCGATCTTCCTAGTACTTATGTTCCATAGATGAGAGAAATCATATGATAATTGTCTTTTTCTGCTTGACTTATTTCACTCAGCATTATCTCCTCCAGTGCCGTCCACATTGCAGCAAATGTTGAGAATCCGTTCTTTCTGATAGCTGAGTAATATTCCATTGTATACATGGACCACAACTTCTTAATCCAGTCATCTGTTGAAGGGCATCTCAGTTCCTCCCACGATTTAGCTATTGTGGACAATGCTGCTATGAACATTGGGGTGCATATGGCCCTTCTCTTCACTACGTCACAGTCACCATTTAAAAGCAATTTTGAAATCCATCCCAATACAGATTGTCAGTTCCTTGATTAAAACACAGTATTGCTCCCCAGGAATGATTCTCCACAACTCTTGGTTCTGCCCTCTGAATTATCTTTCCTTTTATGTATAAGTCAGCCAACATTTGCAGCTGAGCAGTTTTCTCAAGATGTGTTTTGTTAGAAGTTGGGGGGAAAGAGACCAAAAGTCTTTTTTTTTTTTTTTTAATACTCTTTTTGTCCCTTTTAGTCCAAGTTGCTGGTTCTCCCATGGAAACAATTCTCTTAAAAATTCTATGGCATTTTCTATGAATATTTTTGGTGTTCACTTCATCAGGCAAAAACCAAAAGAACAAATGACTTCTAGATGAGCTCTTCTCTATCTTGGTTTCCTTAAAAGGTTGCTGTGGTTCAACGCATGTAACAATCTTAGGAGCCTTATTAGTTAACAGACATCTATGAGATACATCTCTAAGTTCTTTAGACAGACTTTAGCCAGTCTAAAAGAGTCTGTGAGGCAGCACCTTTGATCTTCTTGAAGTCTTTAAAGAATGTTATATAGTCATACTCTTGGCTCTTTCTTCTGACCATGTTTTCTTGGCAATGAACTGGATTTGACCTCTACTAGGAAGACTTTTCTTAATCTTAGAATCATTTTCCATTTGTAGAAGTGGGAATAAAAAATGTTTTATTTTTATGCATAAGTCCTGGCCCTTTTGTACTTAACAGTCTGTTCTTCAGCATATTCCCCTTCTTTCACATTTTATCACAGGTGCCAAAATTTCAGTGGCACTGAAATTTTTAATATTCTTCCTGGAAAGGCCTTTAACTGAGTCATTGAATTCATTAGGTACAAATACTATTTCCTATGTACTGCAGATGATAGTATCACCAAATTTTTCATCACTACATAATCATTATTCCTCTACCTCTACTCTCCAATAACATTTTTCTTACTTTCCTTTAAGCCTTCACCAAGAGCTTCCTTGTAGTCCTGTCCACTGAACTCATTCTTTAAAATCCTTTAAACTTTCCCTAACTTTTCCTTAAGACCTTTTAGGCTTTCACTAACAGTCTTCTCAATATCCTTCCAGCTTCCAGGTGCCATCCAAAGCCAAAATCATGTGTTTTAACTGTTTAGCTGCCCATTCACACCACCCAAATCTATTCTGGTTTTCTGTTGCTGGGCAACAAATCACTCCAACACTTAACAATTACGTTATTATGTCTCACAGTTTCTGTACACCAGAAATTTGGACAGGGCACAGAGGAGATGACTTGCCTCTGCCCCTCAAAGTTCAGAGTCTCAGCTGGGAAGACTCAAAGGTTGGAGGTGACTTGAAGGTTGATCCTGGCTATCAGCTGGGACCCTGACCGCGGTTACCAGTGAGAAACCCTACATATATCCTCTCCATATGGTCTCTTCATCTTCTCAAAGCATGGTGACTGTGTACAAAGAATAAGCTGCATTGCCTTTTAGGGCTTAGCTTTCGAAGTCACGTAGTGTGATTTCTGCCTTAATCACATTCATGCCCAAACTCAAGGAAAGGTAACACTTGCCCCAAATTTTCAATGGAATAAATGTCTGTAACATATTATAAGAAACGCAGGTGAAATGGGAGAACTTGTTGCAGCCATTTTGGGAAAATACAATTTGCTACGCATATTACTAAAAGAAAACTGAAATGTCCATGCTGATATGCCTCTAAAATTCAAGGTGTATCTCAAGCCTTGTCCTTAAGAGTATGTATTTGATATACAAACATTTTTATCTGATTTTAATGGTAAAAAGATTTAGGGCTCCTCTACCAAACACCCCTAGTTAATTAACAAACATAGTAAAGCAGAGATAATTTCAATAATTTGTCTAAGTTCGAATTCAAAGTCTTTTAACTTCCAATAGAGTTCTCTTCCCATTATATACTCTGCTACATTAAGATGCTTAAAATGCTATTATCTCTCATCTATCATGATATTTGTAATAATGCCCAAGTCATCAACAGCATTTCCACTCTTTCTGAGAAGCTTTAGAAATAAGGATTTTGACTTGTTTTTTTAATAAACTAATTTCATACAGCTACATACAAAAGTTCCAGGAAACTTTAAATATTACAATAAGCATGCAACTCAAGCAAGAGCTTCAAATGTGTTAAGCTGACATCTCCACTTAGAATTAGAGGGGAATGCACGACAAAAACATAATTACTCCAAATTTGTTTTTAGACATCTATTGACCTTAAGAGTTCAGAGTCTATAATGTTCCTCTCATCCAAAGCTAATCACTGACACTTCATAACTTGAATGCTGACAAATTTCAACTCAGTTGCTGTCAAAGGTTGAATAATTATATTTAAGGCACTTTCTTCTGGAATGTTTCCTACATTTTGGAGAGAAGTGTTGGAGTCTAATTTTAAAGGTGTTCATTTGTGAACAGAATATTTTTAAAGGTCTAATTTCTAAAAATAGTGATATATGAATACTGAATGAAGGTAAAACCTATTAACATGTAGTACTGTCTTCAGTCTTTAGAAAGCA
Source organism: Ursus maritimus (assembly GCF_017311325.1). Taxonomy (NCBI): domain Eukaryota; kingdom Metazoa; phylum Chordata; class Mammalia; order Carnivora; family Ursidae; genus Ursus; species Ursus maritimus. The sequence goes on from NW_024426552.1 coordinate 51,642,724, forward strand.
ACATGCCTCTTCTCAGAACTGTGTGTTTAATGGGCCTGAGGTCATACTATGATCCACAAATTAATATTTTTTATTTAAAAACTGACAAAAATAAATAAAAATCAAGTAGCTGACTGCAATAACTGAATATATATTACTGTTTACCCATAAATATACTAACCTATTTTTAGAAAGCATTATTTTATTTATATTATTTACTTAAAAAAATAAAACAGATGTAAAATAAATTAGTCTATACCATTACATAACACAATTATTGTAACCAAACATTAGTCATCAATGTACTTATCCAGTCAGTATCCACATCAGAGTAATTTTTTGGATGCTAAACCAAATTAATAAGAGTCATTTACTTCATGGAGAGCGAACCATCTTATCTGTATCTATGAGCAAAAACTGATATAAGCCAAAAAGAAAGGCTTAACATATTTAAAAGTGAAGAAATCATACAGTAAGTGGGTTGATTATTCTGAAAGAAAGGAAAGGCCAATTACAGAAGTTTAAGCAATATATCTACAACAATACAGAATTAAAATCACAACATAAAAAATTTACAATATGACAAAGCATTATTATTCTTATGTAAAGGACTATGTAAATTAATAAATAAAACTGAAAGACCCTTCTGTTATGGAAAAATAACACAGTTGAAGAAGTACAGCAATCCCTCTTTATCCATGGCTTCATATTCTATAGTTTCAGTTACCCCTAGCCAACTGCAGTCCAGAGCCAATGATCCTCCTTCTTACATGTCATCAGGTCAGTAGCAGCCTAACACTATGTTACACTGCCTTTGTCACTCACCTCACTTCATCTCAACACTTCGTCTTGGTGTTTTATCATCTCACATCATCATAAGAAGGGTGAGTACAGTACAATAAGATATTTTGAGAGACAGACCACACTCACTTAATTTTTATAACAGTAAATTGTTATAATTGTTCTACTTTATTATTATTGTTGTTAATCTCTTACTGTGTCTAGTTTGTAAATTAAAGTTTATCATAGTATTTAAAGGAGAAACCATAGTACATATTTACGGCTTGTTACTATCCATGGTTTCAGGCATGCACTGAGGGTTTTAGAACATACCCCCTGTGGATAAGAGGGGGACTACCGTTGTTGAAAAAATAACAAATATAAATGCATAATAAATATTTGAGCAAATATTCACCATCACTAATAAATACTTCTTTGCAAATTAAATCAATCTAATCCAATTTAACTCATAAAATTAGCAATCACAAAAAATAATGAGACTCTCCAGTTTTGGAAATGGTGCACTGAAGTAAAGGCACTCCCAACCACAACTGAGAATAGTCTAAATTGATGTATTTTTTATGAAAAACAATCCAGCTGCTTGAAAAACATCCAAAACTTTTGACCTAGTAATTTTACTTTTGAATGTCTGTTTTATGAAATTTAAATTTTAAAAAGGATAAGAATGTATGCCAGTGCCATTGATTATTGCATTGTTTACTACCAATAAAACGTAGACACAATATAAATATTCAACCTTAGGGAATGATCAAATCAATCCTGATATATAATTTAACAAAGATTTTTTAAATATTTTGAACTGCATATAAAATATTAATAAGAAATAATACACAAATATTCATTATATTCTCGACTACATAAAATGTTAATCACAGAAGTTTGAAACACTATATTCCAAAAAGTTGAGAGCAATTCTGGCTTTTTATATAAGTAGTATGAGAGATTTAATTTGTTTTTACTTTCTATGCTTTCAAAACAAATCTGTATCACTTACTACCAGAAAAAGGAATGAGGAGAGAAAATATTTGAAACATTTAGAAAGGAAAAGTAAAAAAGAAACATCAGCATCTGGCAAGCAATAGTAAAATAACAGGTAAAAGTAATTTTAAAGTTTGGTTGGAAAATTCTACTCATTCTCTTACATGTAAAAATTCAATAACCGATTTTCTCTTAAAATTCTCAACAACGATTTTTTTAATTCTGAAAATCTGAGTCATTCTTTTTAAGACATTATGATAATTATATACCTACTTATTTCCCTTTCATCCTTGCCTACCAGGAAATGCAGGGCCAAGTGTCATTCTGAGAAAAATAATCATATAATTCTATTTTCTTAACACAGTTATCTACCTGCCTTGCCTAGTGCTGTTTTCATTTATATTTTCATCTTTTTAAACATGTTTTATGATAGAATTGTTTTTGGCAGATAGTGCCATACTATTTTAAAAATGTGTATAATGTACAATATGTGAAAACAATTTAAAAGAGTTGGCATGATGATGAGAAAAGTTGAATAATTAATCCCCGACAACAGCTATCAAGTTACTGAAGGTTTGAAAGTAAAACTAGATTTGATCAATGTTTTTTATCTTAAATTTTGGACTCTAGATAAATCCTGGGCTTTTTAAGCAAAAAGGTTATAAGGGTGACTACAAAGGGAGGCCAGGGAAACCATTTTCTCTGCAAGAAAAATTGAGCTAATTGTGTGTATAGAGGGCTTGTCAATAACACTATCAGTTGAAGAGCTTCTGATTAAATCATTTGTCTATGCATTGTATTCCTCTGTGGCAGCTCTCTCTTGTGAGTAAAGAAATTCTGTTCTTTTGTACTAATCCTTCTCTAGGGTAAAAAGCTTTCTGGCAAGTAAATAAGTGAGCCACTGATGTGCAGAAAGGATGGCTCTATTTCACCACCTACCCCAGTCATGCTGTGGGTATGATGTTTTCTGTATAAGGTGATGCCTTATGGATATCAAGGCTTTGTTGCCATCGATTCTCTTTAGGAAATGACTTTGGAAATTTTCTTCAGACCACGGCATCATCATTGTCTGTTACCAAAATATGTTGCCCTTTTTCTAACATAACTTGGTCACTTCTGAATGACAGCACACTGAATATTCTTGGATCTCTGTGCTATAAACATTGTAACATCATTTCCTTATCTTTAAGAGTAAATGTAAAAATTCCCTTTGAAAAATGCTTAAAAAAAATCTTCCCAAAGTAGAATTAAGTATTTGTTTATATTGCTCTCAACAGATGATAATAATGTCTCAGGAAGTTCTAGATTTATCCCTATGAATATGCTTTAATTGAAATACGAACTCTGGAAAAAGTAAATGGGGCCTGCAAATTTAACTTCAATTTTGGAAAACAAATTCTGCAAGGGACAAAGAGAGAGGGTTAGCTTGTGGGTAGAAAGTAGAGTGCTTTCTAGATGCCATCTAGACACAGCATAAAAACTTTGGTTCTTTATAAATGATCACTTAGTTAAATATTTGTAACTGTTTTGTCAGATTCCTCTGTTCTATGAAGGGGCTTAGGTTACTAATATCTAGAGCTTGGAATTTAGCAAAAAATATTGATATGAGCTATTCATTTTGCTTTTTTAATACTTTATATATAGGGGCGCCTGGGTGGCACAGCGGTTAAAGCGTCTGCCTTCGGCTCAGGGCGTGATCCCGGCGTTCTGGGATCGAGCCCCACATCAGGCTCCTCCGCTATGAGCCTGCTTCTTCCTCTCCCACTCCCCCTGCTTGTGTTCCCTCTCTCGCTGGCTGTCTCTATCTCTGTCAAATAAATAAATAAAATCTTTAAAAAAAAAAAACTTTATATATAAAAGTTAATTTAAATAATTTCAAATACATATAATATATATTCTCCTTGCGTAAAATTAAGAAAATATAAGATTAAGGAAAATGTGGATAACCAACTTAAATTCCAGGCTCCTCCCCAGAGGTACCCATTATCAGCTGAGTTTGTATCCTTTCTTCTCCTTTTTATAGATTTGTGTATGTGTGTGTATATATTTATTACTACCATATATAAAATGCAGTAAAATACTATATCTTACATATATGTATATATGTAAAATACTATATACTTTCATATGTATGTAAAAGTATATAGTGTTTACATATATATATATATATATATATATATATATATATATATATATATATATATATATATATATATATATATATATATATATATATATATATATATATATATATATATATATATATATATATATATATATATATATATATATATATTCCATGAATTACTTATACAAATTATTTCTTCCATTTTTTTTCCCATAAGGTAGTTTATCTTTTTTCTTATTGATCTGTGGAGCTTTGGTAGATTCTGAAAATTAATATTTTCTTATGATCTATGCCGCAAATATTCTTCTATTTTGATTTCACATTGTATGGTGTCTCTTGCTGTACTTAAATTTTAATCATAATGTCAATTTTTTCAATTTTTCCTTCATAAGTTTTGTCTATGTGACTTATTTTAGAAGGGCTTCCCCAACTTAAAAATCAAATATACATTCATTATTTTGTCTTCTAATAGTTTTATAATTTACTTTTACATGAATTCTTTTAATATTAATACTGAATTCCCCGGGTTGTTAAGTTTACATACAGAAAAGTGGTTACTATTGTATATTGATATTTTATCTAGCCACCTTGTTGAATAGGCTTATGAGTTCTGAGAGCTTGTCAGCTGGGCCTCTGGAATGTGTATGTGACAGTCACCTCCAGCAGGTTATCCAGTTACATGGTTATTGCCGCTGTTGCCCTTGTTTCACTGACCTGGCCTCTGGTGTGCTGGTAAATAGTAATGGCAATAATGGTACTCCTTTGTGTCCCTCTTTTCAGTGGGAAAACTTCAAGTATCATTTTTTTATTATTACGTTCAATTAGTCATTATAGTACATTATTAGTTTTTTTTAATTATTTTTTATTATTATGTTCAATTAGCCAGCATATAGATCATTAGTTTTTGATGTAGTGTTCAATGATTCATTAGTTGTGTATAACACCCAGTGCCCATCACCACACATGCCGTCCTGAACACCCATCACCCACTCACTCCATCCCCCACCACCTCCCTTCTGCAGCCCTCAGTTTGGTTCCCGAAGTCCAGAGTTTCTCATGGTTTGCCTCCCTTTCTGATTTCTTCCCATTCAGTTTTCCCTCCCTTCCCCTGTGGTCCTCTGTGCTATTCCGTATGTTCCACATATGAGTGAAACCATATAATTGTCTTTCTCTGCTTGACGTATTTACTTAGCATAATCCCCTCCAGTTCCATCCATGTTGATGCAAATGTTAGGTATTCATCCTTTCTGATGGCTGAGTAATATTCTATTGTATATATGAACCACATCTTCTTTATTGATTCATCTGTTGAAGGGCATCTCAGTTCCTTCCACAGTTTGGCTATTATAGACATTGCTGCTATGAACATTGGAGTGCATGTGCCCCTTCTTTTCACTACATCTGTATCTTTGGGGTAAACACTTAGTAGTGCAATTGCTGGGTCGAAGGGTAGCTCTATTTTCAACTTCTTGAGGAACCTCCACACTATTTTCCAGAGTGGCTGTACCAGCTTGCATTCCCACCAACAGTGGAAGAGGGGTCCCCTTTCTCCACGACCTCGCCAACACTTGTTGTTTCCTGTCTTGTTAATTTTGCCATTCTAACTGGTGTAAGGTGGTATCTCATTGTGGTTTTGATTTGTATTTCCCTGTTCTGTTCATGTCTTCTGCCCATTTATTGACTGGATTATTTGTTTTTTGGGGTGTTGAGTTTGAGAAGTTCTTTTTTTTTTTTTTTTTTTTTTGTAGATTTTTAGAGAGAATCTTCATCAAGATAATGGTAATAACCTTTATAGTTCCTTCCCTGTTTGCTAAGGAATGATACTTAAGTTTTATTTAAAAGGTTTTTGTACCTTTGCCATTTCACTACTGTCTATTGCATTGACAAATTTTTGTGTTGTTGAACCACTGTTACACTTCTGGGAAAAACACTGTGTTCATGACATATTTTAATTTCAATGTGTTCTTTGATATTTTTAAATAAATGTTTTATTTAAGAATTCTGCATCTGTATTTATAAGTCTTTTTTCCTCTGTGAACCTACATATGATTTTCTCTTTATCAAATTTTTAAATATTCCCCCTTTCTTGCCTTTTGATAAATCAATCAATGTTGTTTCTCTTTATTAATGGTTAAAAGTTATACATCTATTTCTCTTCTGCTAGTAACTTTAATTTTTAAACTATTTTATAATTAATTGTAATTATATTGTTTCTAACAATGGCTGGCATTAAACTGTGTATATATCATAGTTTCTCTAAAAGTCCAGATTTGTAGCATGCTTATGCTTTTATTCATCATCCCATTTGCCATCTTGATACCACCTGAACATTTTGAGTTACAAGCAGCTAATTTTAGAAAAAAATAATTACAGTCAACAGTTCTTTAGAATTTACAATAATTTTGACTAATTTAGTTTCTCATCTGTGCTCTCAGAATCCTTACTCTTCCTCTTGGATTCATATTTGTCTTCTTGCTGGAGAACATCCAACAGTAATTCAACCTCTATCTGTAAGTGATTTATTTTTTAATCATTCTATGAGCAAACCAAGCCTAGCTCTCTCAGACAATTGAACACTCAGATATAGAATTATAAATTCAAAGTTATTTGCATTAAAATGTGTTTTTTTTCATTATCTTCTTGCACATAGTTAATTAGTAAATTTTGAAATTAATCTAATTTCAATTTGACCATTATTTCCTGGTAAGCAATCTGTCCTAGTCTCCTTCTCTGGAAGGGTTTAGGGCTTTGTCATTGTCCTTGGTGTTCTAAATTTCATTAGGATAGGTTCCTCTAAATTCTGCTGAGTGTTTAGAGGGGGTATGTGCTTTTACTCTGACTTTGCTAACTTTACTCTTTTACTCTGAAGAGGCAACTTTTTCCAATTCTAAGTTTTTTTTATAATTCTTTCATTTAATATTACTTATTACCTCTCTCTTACTCTTCTTCTGAATCTTCTATGAAGTCTGTTGAGACATGAGATTACCTTACCTTTCCTACTTTTCATCTCTTTCTTTTGATCTGAATTCTGCAGGAATTCCTCAATTTTTTTAGTGCACAAATTTACTCTTCAACTTCAGGGACCATTCTGCTCTACTTAGCTCATCTATTTTGCTATTAAGTGACTGACCAATTTTTATTACCCATGTAATGTAATTAATAAATGTATAGGTAGCAATATCCTCTTGCAACTCTTTATGCTAAAATATACTCTAAATGAAATCCTTTTCTCTTTGTATTAACAACTGCTTTTTTGGGTTTAAGTTCTTCTGTTTATCCCTGTTGTTGTCTCTCTTTCATGGTGATGAATTTCCCTGGATACTTGAATTTTTATTTTGTGTTCCTTTAAGGGGAGATTCTCCATTAGAATGTCTTCTGTAGCATTCATTTCATTGTTTTTCTTTGCAATATTGCAACCCTGCCTTTGCCCTACCAATGAATTTAATGCTAATTGAGAGAACAGCTAATAGAAAGATAAACTGTATTCTGGCAACTTAAGCCTTCTGGAGAATTGGGGTGCACTTTTAGCCTTTAAATGAAATAATCAGGTTGAATATTTACTTTGCCTGGAACACAAAAACAATTTCTTAGAGAACTTTGGGTAGAATATTACCACCACTAGATTCTAGTACAAAACTAACAGCTCAAAAATAATCCTTCTATAAAAACAAAAATCATGGTGGGGATGTTTTGCTTCAGAATGATGAGTTTTATCTCAAGAGGTTGTTTTCTTTAAGCCAGTCCATGGAAAGGGGTTTGGTAGAAAAGACATAGCCCATGGCATTCAGAATCTCAGCTCCTAGCAGAGTCATGCATAGAAAATCAATTTCAATGTAAATTATCCTAAAATCAAATGAAATTTAACCTCGCAAGAAACACTAGATCAAGCCACTTAACCTCTGTGAACTCCCAGTGACTTATTTAGAAACTGAGATTGATCATAGCAGCATACACATCACAGGGTTTTGTGAGGAATAAGTGGGTAAATATATTTGATTTTATTTTTTATAAACTCTAAAATCTTCTAAAAAGTAATTTGCCACATATTCAGGCCCTCACTATATAACAGATTATGAATGCTTTAATTATTATTAAATGAAATTATAATTTATAAAATGAAATTTTGAAATTGGTTTTTGCTTTTGTACATAATCATATCTTTTTATATGATCCCTATTTTTTTAAATAATTTTTATTTTGTTATATTAGTCACCATACAGTACATCCCCAGTTTATCCGATCCCTATTTTGTATAGCAAAAGACAGTTAAATAATCTTCCCTTGATGTCCTTAACATCCCAATCTGAAGGTTCAGTTATAAATCATGTGTCCCCATCATGGTTAAATATAAGAATCTCTTGGATTGCCTGTTGCTTGAATAGCAATTTCTAGAACGTCATCTGGAGATTCAGATTCAGGAGGGGTCCAGACTAAGATATTTTCAAAAAGCATCCAAATCTTTCATCAGGAATATTTGGAAAACACTGGCTTAGAGTGATGAGCTGTAATGGTTTTCCAGCAAGAGTCACAAATTCATTAGGACAACAAAAGGTAAAAATTTACAATCCAGTAATAAACTGTCCACCATTTGTCTAAAGTCACCTGTATGCTCTCATTCCAATGAAAGATAAGTTAAAGTGCTTAGAACGAACCATTTTTGGGTCTTCTAGGCTGTGTTCCACTTACAATATCCCACACAGATGAGACAAAATCCTATTTCCTGAGACTTCCGAATAAGAAATATTTCCTCCTTTGTGATGATCCATTCTAATATTTTCTCAACTGCCCAAAAGTTCTTTTATACATCTGCTTAAATACTTCATGCATGTAACTTCACTGTTAGTTTTATGCAAAGAGTGTTATATTCAATCTTAACTCACACAACGTCCGCGAAAATTTTAAACCACTCTTCACCATCCAGAAGCCCACTTTTTGCTAAGAGGACCAAAAAGTTCAAAGAAAGGAAAAGGAAAAAAAAAACCTTGTAACCTGCATCCACCTAAACATCTCTGCGGGATGTGCTATCAGTAACACATGTGTGGGGGCAGGAAGGGTATGTTTCCCAAGTGACAAATGATTAGCATGAATGTACCATGCTCAGACCTTAAAGAAAACAGAATGGCCAGGAAGGTCTAGAAAAATCACGCAGCTGCTTCCAGGATGTTTTTATTTGTAATTTTATGGACTGTGAACTGTGCCAAAAAATGTCAGTGGAAGGTACTCGTTCATCTGCATGATTGTTTTAAAGTCCTGTGTGCAGCAGCGATCACTAATGAATATGCAGAACATTTTTAAGGTTCAACAGCTTCCAGATAGGCCAGTAACAAACAACCTCGACTGCATTTGCTCTCAAGCCCCTATTTAGAGGGCTAGAGCCAATAACACGGTGCCAATCTTGCTGGCACAGGAGAAAAACTGCCTTGATTGTGTTCTTGTCTGCTAAAAAGCCTAGGCAGTGGTATTCAGCTCCGTTCTCAATAGCAGCCTCTTCAACAGCTTGGCGTGAAACAGACATTCTAAGAATGCCTGTTTAAATCTTAGACTGATGAAAAGAGGAAAGTAGACTGATTTGCTATTACAACGTGCAGAATGGAAGGCAACATTAAAATTTAAAATATTCATGGGTATGTCCACATGACATTTCATTGTGTGATTTTGGTGACTGCACTTTTAGATCTGTATTTTAGCTGGAGATCTTTTATCCAGTTAGATATGTAAACTCACCATCCACACACCGAAAGATCCACGATTGTGTCAGTATAGCTCGTTTTTTAAAACTGTTTTGTAATATGACATATCATACACATAATGAATAGTGCAAAAATATTAAAGTATAGCTCAATCAATGATCACAAAGCCAACTGCTATGTAACTATCACTAGGTCAACTAAGAGCCTTGCAAACAAACCCTGCAGAAGCCCCCGTCCTGTCCACTCCCAAACACTATCCTTTCCCATTTCCTCAAGGAAACCATTCTCCTGCCTTCTAACACTGCAGCTTAGTTTTGACTATTTTGTAAAATTTTATATCAATTAAATTACACCGTATATACACTTTTGTATCTGACTTCCCCACCCCCATTATTATAATTGTGACATTCATCCATGTTGTTGGGCGTGATGGCAGGTCTTTCATTTCCATTCAGTGGAGAATTTCATTGTATGACTAGAACACATTTATTTATCTACAATACTGCTTGGTGGACATTTTTTTTCCAGTTTAGGACTATAATAAATAATGAGGCTATGAATATTCATTTACATTTCTGTTGGTGCACACACACACACACATTTTTCTGCTGGGTAAACCTAGGAGTGAAATTGCTTGATCATAAGGTATGCAAAGATCAGCTTTAAGAGATAATGCTATGGATATTTCCAAAGTGGTCACACCAATTTCTAGCCCTAGCAGAAGGTAGAAGGATTCCTATTTCTTCACACTCTCAGCAAACCCTGGTAAGGTTGTCTTTTTAAATTTCAGTCATTCTGATGAGTGTGTAGTGCCATGTAATGTGCTTTTCCCTCATCACCGATGAGGCTGAGTTCCGGTTTATTTGTTCATTTAGTCATTTGGAATTTTGTGTGTGTGTGACCTCCCATTCAAATCTTTTGCCTATTGTTATACTGGGTTGTCTTTTTCTTGTTGATTTGGAGATTTTTTTTTTTTAAAGCTTGCTATGCCTTCTTTGTTAGCTATATATACGTATATATTTAAGGTATATTCTTTCACTTTGTGGCTTACTTCTTCACTTTCTTAATGGTGTCTTTTGGCTAACATGTTCTTAATGTTAATATAATCCAGTTTATTCCTCTTCCCTTAATGGTTAGTGGTGTCGGTGTCTTCTTTTAAAAATATCTTTCCCTACCCCTGGGTCATGAATTATTCTCCTATATTAATTTCTAGAAACTTTACTGATTTGCCTCTCAATTTATGTATCATGTGAAGTGGGTTATTTTTTTCTTTTCTCTTTCTCTTTCTCTTTTTCTCTTTCTTTCTTTCTTGCTTTCTTGCTTTCTTTTCTCTTTTGACAAACAATTCATTTGAACCAGCACCATCTATTGAAAAGATGGTTTATTCTTCATTGCATTGTGCAGTGCCCCTTTCTCTTATGTCAAGTGTCCTTCCAAACATAATTCCAATTCTGGGCTCTCAATTTTCTTCTGCATGTCCATTTGCCTATCCTTGTGCCAATGCCACACTTTCTTATTAGTATGGTTTATAATACATCTTAACATCTGGTACAGCAAGTCTTGCCACTTGCTTTCATCAAGAGTGTCGGGCTTATACTAGCACTTGGTATTCCCATGTAAAGTGTATGATCGGTTTGTCATTTCTAAAGAAATCTGCTGAGTTCCACTGAGACTGAACTAGATTTACAAGCAATTGGTACAAAATAAACAAATTTAAAATATTGAGACTAAAGATATATGGACATGGTCTATTCCTCTGCTTACCTGTTTCTTTAATTTCTTGCAATACTTTTTATTGCAGAGCTCTGCAGTTCAGTATGTAATGACCTTGTCCATTTTAAAAATTATTCCTATGTTTTTGGTATTTTTTAGATGTTAATGTAAGTGGTAATTATTTTACTGTCTTGTTTTCTACATGTATGTTACCTGTATATTAATACCCTGGTGTTTTTCTCTTAAACTTACATCTGGCAACTTTGCTATATGTGTTAATATATTCTAGTTATTTATCTTATAGATTTTCTATATAAATAATCATATTTGGAAATAAGGAAAGTTTTATTTTTTCCTATATATTTTATCTGTTTTTATATTTTTTGCTTTATTTCACTAACAAAGACCTTCAGTATGATAACAGACATCTTTGTACTCTTATTGTTCTGATGGGATTATTTTTCAAAATTTTACCATGAAGTTCATAATCACATTAGGATTTTTAAAATATATCTTATAAATGAATGTACTTTAATCAAGCACTTTTTTAGAATCTATCGAGATGATTATTAAATTATTTACTATTTTGTTAGTATAGTAAATTATATCAGTTGCTTTTTCACTAATGTATTTTTAACAGCTTTACTGGATATAATGTGAGTACCATAAAATTCATTCATTATAAGCATACAGTTCAATGGTCTTTAGCACCATCATGGAATTGTGCTACCACTGACATAATTTTAAATATTTTTATCACCCCAGAAAGAAATCTCATACCTATCGTATTCACTCCCTACCCTTCTTACTTGCCTAGCCCTGGACAACCACTAATCTACTTTCTGTCTCTATAGTTTCCTACTCTGGAAATTTCATATAAATTGAATCATGCAATATGTGTTTTTTTTGTGTGACTGCCTTCTTTAACATAGCAAAATATTTTTGATGCTCATTCACACTATAGCACGTATCCATACTTTCTTTTCTGTCACTACATGCTGCTTCATTTTGAGGATACATACTACATTCTGTTGATACATTTGTTTGCTAATGAGCATTTCAGTCACCTGCATTTTTTGGCTGGGGGCATCAGAAACTGATTCATGTTGGGAAGCTCTGTTGTACGGGAATATTATTTAGCATCCACATATTATTAATCCAACCCATTAAACAATTTTCTCATTGGATTGCTTAGTCTGCATATAACTGATTTTATTTCCACCATATTTTTCTGAGTGTTCTGGGTTTTCTCTTCTTTGCTCTTCCTTTTCCATTTTTCCTGCTTTCTATTGGACTGACCAAGTTTTCTTGCTCTTTCCTCTCCTATACTCCTTTCCTGTAACTGATCTGGGAGTTCTGTATTATATTCCTGTATGTGTGTGCAGTGTTACCTTTAAATTTTTATAAGCCATATATTCAAGTTTTTCCAATAAATTCTACAACATTTCTATCTTCCAACCCTGACAACATTCTCAGCATGTTTAACCATCTAATAACAGATACGTCTTCTTATTTTATTTAATTTATTCTTTTTTTAAAAACATTCAAAAATAATTACTTTCTCTATTTCACTATCAGACCATGCCTCCTTCCTACAGAAGTCAAGGACTTTATATATGTATGTATATATATATATATATTTTTTGCTTTTTACATATTTATATGTATATATGTATTTGCTTTTTACATAAAGGCAATATTCTTGATTTTTTTTAAATAAATGTGTGAAATAGCTGTTGCCTCCACCTGTGTGCTTCTTCAGGAGGACTATGTAGCATATATATATACATATATATATATATATATACATATATATATATATTTTTTGCTTTTTACATAAAGGCAATATTCTTGATTTTTTTTTTAAATAAATGTGTGAAATAGCTGTTGCCTCCACCTGTGTGCTCCTTCAGGAGGTCTATGTAGCAGTCATGAAACCCAGTAGAAAACAAATGTTCGATGTTGAGCAGAATTTCTACCATTATCAAAATCTGAGCACAAGGAAGCTCAGAGGGAAATGTCTCATTAGGTATTTGAAGGCATGCAGTAATAATGGTTGCCTGTATAGGATTTATTTGGTACCAGGTACTGTTTTACTGCTGTAAGAAACACATACAGATACAATGTAATCTCCCAACAGCACTATGAAATAGGTACTATTATTATATTATTATTATTTCCATTTTATAGATGAGGAAACTAGCACAGAAAACTAAGTAAATTGCCAACAGTCACCTAGCTTGTAAGTGTCACAGCTTGAAATTGAACCTAAGCACCATGTCTCCAAAATCCATGTTCTTTAAGTACTATCTGGTACATTACTGAAGGAATAATTCACAAAAGTCAGGGTCTCTGTAACCATTAGCAGTACATGTTTGAAATAGGAATCTATGAATCAATGTTAGTATTTTTCATAATGGCTTGTAATGGCTAATTGAAATACAAAGCAGATATCAGTGATTTCCGTCTTTAAGAAGCATTTTTTCAAGATTTATTTATTTATTTTGGAGAGAGAGGTGGGAAGAGGCAGAGGGAGAGAGAGAATCTCAAGCAGACTCCTTGCTGAGCATGGAGCCAGAGGTGGGGCTCGATCTCACCACCCTGAGATCATCCTGAGCCAAAATCAAGAGGTGGATGTTTAAGTGACTGAGCCACCCAGGTGCCCCTTTAGGAAGCATTTCAATGTTAATTATTTACTTTGGGTGAGGTGTCCCAATCTCTTTATTGTTAGGGTACCCTCCCAATAGCCCTCCCCTCTCCAAACCTATAGAAAAACCCTAAACCTGGGAGTGTCCTGGGAGGGGAGGTAGAGGGTAGGGAAAACCTCTGTGCTCTGCCCTCTGGCCTGGGCAGTGCCAACAGGGAGGGTGCATGGGGAAGGGAGGCCGGTAACTCCACCTGCAGAGGATCTGGGACTAGCTGGCATGTGTAGGGGAGGAGGTGCCTGCTACCAGAAGCATTTTAATTTTAAAACCTAGGTATGGATCCTTTGCATTGCTTTTAGAAATTCCTTTGTTTGGACTTTCAAACACTGAATTCAAATTTAATGTTAAATTTAATATTATATTTAGAAATTCCCTTTTTTAGACCTTTAAATGTTACATTATCTAATACCTTCGTAATCAAGAAGACATAATAATAAATGCCCTTAAATTGGTAAGCTTAACTGTGACAAGTGGTACTACTAATAAAACTCCTAATCTATGTCTGTCTAGTATTGCTCAAGGTTCATGCACACACCACTGCAAAATTTTACCTAAATATTCCCAGACACAGGTAATGATCCCTTCTGAAGAGGCATAAGCACTATTTCCAGTCAAGCACTCACATGCACCATACTGCAGAAATGGGTCTGTGTTGTAAGTTAGCCAAGCAGTAGCAGTGCTACGTAGGAGACCCACATACTCAAATAGCCCTGAGGTTAGTCTGACAACCTCACTCTTGCCATGCTTAATATTCAATTCAACTCAGACTCAGCTATGGTTTGGAGAGCAACAACTTTATGATGTCTCCCAATTCTCTCCATTCCCCAGGGTCCATTCAGCTCTCTGGTGGTAATCAGTCCCATAATTTCAGGTCCATGGAGGCTCAGGGAGATTACATACTCTCAAAGAAGATAGGAATTCCAAGAGAATGCAAACTTGAGCTCCCCTAAGTAAAATGACAGTAAGGAGGAAAAGGGAGAAGGTTTAGTAGTGTGGCACTACCTTTATCTGAGAGGTTGTGATTCCATCTGTGTATACACCTTTCTATTCCCCAGCCTTCCAATTTAAAACAAATAGCACCATTTCTAGCCAGTGTGCTTCAAGAAAAACTAATGCAATGATTGTAAAATAATTTGCAAAAATATATAGCTCTAAAATATTCAATGACATTTATTCCCTTTTTTGCAGAATAAGAAGTCCCTATTGTACACATAATAGGATATCTCAGATAAATTTTGTTGTGTATTTGGCACAATTTTGAATATTCATATTGCCTAATAAGCCATTTATCAGAGCTTTCACAAAAACACTTTTTAATCTTCTACAGAACAACATAAATCTCAGGTGTTTCATATGAATTCACTGAAGTTGTATTCAAATAGAGTAATTATCCTTAAGTGTATATGCTTAAAATATGTATGGGATATTTATGTATTAAAGCTGGTAGGTTCTGATTGCCTTTATCTTGATGGTGAGTTATGAGTCCTGTACATTTAAGATGAAATGTATTTTCAAGCCCCAAAGCTAGAAATCTTTCTAAAACATATTGAAAATGAAGTCATATTTCCCTGGTCTATTTCAGTATACAGTACTTTGTAAAATAAATACTCCAAAGTGGTTTGACTTCATAGCAGTAATTGCTTAAAAACTGCCCCAAGGTTAGGCCTGGCATTGCAGATTTTGTCTGGTGGCCAATTATTATGGTTCTGTTAATGCTCTAAAACACTGTCTATAATGGAAATGCCAACTTCTCTGTAGTCCATATGAATGAAATATTGCAAATTAAAGTATGCAGCTGATGTGCAACTTCTCCTATGAAATACAATGATTGCTATTTGCCAATATATTTTCAAAAAATATATGACCAACAAGAATTGGTATGAATGCTTAGGGACTATAACTAAAACTACTGTTGAATTCCTTATAATCTAAATCTTTTAACATATTGTTGCATTTGGTGACTAGTTCATTGTGAGTAACTACATCAGAAAGTAAGACAGCCTTCTCTAACTTGATGGCATACCAGTCACTATAATTATTTAATAGGGACTTGTACACACTTACTTACTCTGTGATTCTTTTTTTTTTTTAAGATTTTATTTATTCATTTGACAGAGATAGAGACAGCGAGAGAGGGAACACAAGCAGGGGGAGTGGGAGAGGAAGAAGCAGGCTCCTGATGTGGGGCTCGATCCCAGAATTCCAGGATCACGCCCTGAGCCGAAGGTAGACGCTTAACGACTGAGCCACCCAGGCGCCCCTACTCTGTGATTCTTGACAGACATTTTAAACTATAATTTATAAAGGGAAGTAGAATTTGAAACAGATAATTTCATCCAGTGAGAAAAAGCAGGAGTGTCAAGAGCACATTATCAGAAGCCTACTCACCCACCTCACATTCTGAACAGAGCATGTGTTACTGCCTGCCCCAGCAAGCCTGTCCGTGGAGTCAATGGCAAAAGAAATAAGAAGATTATTGAGGAACAATGTCCTATGCAACATTAGCTTACCTCTTCTGCTATCCGTATTCTGTCTGCTCTAAGAGTGACAAGATTAAACCAGATATGTATTTAGAAAGCATCCAAGAAATACCAGTAAGTCAGAGGAGCTCTCTCATTTATACTATGTTGGAGTCAAAATGCATAGAATTTTTAAATTCTGGGGTTATATCATATAGTATCACATGTGCTACAAACTCTCACGTGCATGAAGAGACAGCATTAACCTGTATCTTTAACTCTTCTCCGGAAACGTCCTTTCTATATAGAAGTAGTACTTGAAATCAAATGATCATTTCTTACTCTCCCAAAAGATGTCAATCAAGAAGTTAGTCAGCATCAAATATATTCTAGTCACTGTGGAGGTTTAAAAAAAGAGCAAAAGATGTTATCCTACCACTGAAGAATCATATCTCATTGGTTTTTAAAAGACAACTAGAAGTAAAACATAATTACAGTCTAGACACTACAGTTTTGGGACACATTGGAATGTTTTCAAACTATACTCAGTATGGGAATTTAGCAAGGAATGGAAGAGTCTGGTCTCCAACTGCCCTTGAAGGAAGAATACGTGTTTGATTGGTGGAGAAGCAAGAAGATATTTCATGTGGAAGGGAGACTGGAAAACAGTACAAAATGGGGACAAGCATGTGGGAGACAGAGGTTAACCAATATAATTGAAGCGGCCTCATCAGTAAGATGTTTATGATAGTGTCTAGTTAACGGGGAGTGTCAAATGTCACATGAGAATCTGTAGGGACAAACAAACCACCAAAAGGACTGGAGTAGGAAAATGACAAACCATAGGTTTTGTCTTAGAAGCTTAATCTGAAAGCATGGGTAAAGTAGAGCACTAAGAAACTAAAGATTTCACTGGCCACTTCTATACTAAGTGTATAGAACATACTGGAAGAATGCAAGCTCTAGAGTGAGTGTGCCTGGGCTGGACTCGCAGCAACTCTATGGACCAGCCATGTTACCTGGGAGATATTTCTGAAGTTCCTGTGCTACAGTTTTCTCATCTAAAATGTTGGCATAATATGGGGTGCCTGGGTGGCTCAGTCAGTTAAGCGTTTGCCTTCGGCTCAGGTCATGATCCCAGGGTCCCAGGATCGAGCTCCACATCAGGTTCCCTGCTAGACGGGGAGCCTGCTTCTCCCTCTCCCTCTGCCTGCCGCCCTGCCTGCCTGTACTCACTTTCTCTCTCTCTCAAATAAATAAATAAATAAAACCTTAAAAAAAAATAAAATGTTGGCATAATAAAGTACCTAGCTTATTGGGTTATTATGAAAATTAAACAGATTAATATAGGTTAAGAGTCTGAAATCGAAAATAGACTCACATAAATATAGTCAACTGATTTTTGACAAAGGAGCATAGACAAGGAAATGTAGCAAAGATTTTTTTTTTCAGCAAATGCTGCTGGAACACTGGATATTCACATATAAAAAAAAATGAATCTAGACACCAGACTCTACAGTCTTCACAAAGACTAGCTCAAAATACATCACAGACCCAACTGCAAAATGCAAAACTATAAAACTCCTATAACAGAACATAGGAAAAAATCTAAATGACCAAGGGTACGGTGGTTTTGACATTTTAGGGGGAAACACCAAAGAAACAATTCATGTAAGAAATAATTGATTAGCTAGACTTAATTAAAAAAATAAATGTGTGTATATATATATGTATGTTTGTGTGTGTGTGTATATACACACACACACACTCTAAATAGACAATGTAAGAGAATGAGAAGACAAGCCACAGACTGGAAGAAAATATTTGCAAAAGACACATCTGATAGGGGCACCCAGGTGGCTCAGGTGGTTAACCATCTGACTTCAGAAGCTCAGGTCATGATCTCAGGGTCCTGGAATCCTGATCTCTGGCTCCCTGCTCAGCAGGGAGTCTGCTTATCCCTCTCTCTCTCCCTCTGCCCCTCCCCGCACTTGTGCACGCTCATTCTCTCTCTCTCTTTCTCAAATAAATAAAATCTTTAAAAAAGACATCTTATAAAAGATTGCCATCTAAAATATACAGGGAATGCTTAAAACGCAACAATAAGAAAACAAACCACCTGATAAAAATGGGCCAAAGATCTTAACCAGACACCTTACCAAAGGAGGTGGTATATACAGAAAATATAAGAATGGCCCCAAAAAAAGAAAGAAAGAAAACAACAAAACAGATGAAATGATACTCCACACATACTCCATATATCATCCAGGAAGTGAAAATCAAAAAAATGACAACACTACACACATATTAGAATGGCCATAATACAGAAGACTTTCAATACTGAATACCGGTGAGGGTGTGGAGCAACAGGAACTCTCATCCATTGTTGATGGGAATACAAAATGGTATTGCCTTTGGAAGACAGCTTGACAGTTTCTTAGAAAACGAAATATCCTTCTCTCTTCTGATCCAGCAACTGCACTCCTTGACATATACCTGAAGTTCATATACCTTGACATATACAAAAAGTTGCACCCCGATGTGTCTAGTATCTTTGTATTATAAATGCCAAGATGTTCTTCACTAGATAAAATGAAAAAATAAATGGTGGCACGTCTAGACAATAAAATATTATTTGTTGCTGAAAATAAATGAAATGTGAAGCCATGAAAAGACATGGAGGAAATTTAAATTCATATTACAAGTGGAAGTTAAAAAACTTGGAGTGGTTATGGCACATCATAAACATTCAAAAAATCACTATTATTATTTTTTATTATTATTTATTACATGTACATGTTGCATATTCACACACAATTTTTACATTAATTCCCTCATTTTATAAAAATTATCTTGAGCACAAAGGACTGAGAATTTTTCAAAACTATATTCATAGCAGTTAACAAAGTGCTGGTCATAGAACAGGTGTGCAATAAATACTTCCTGGGGGAAAAAATCAATATAGAAAGGGAGAAATAGGCTAATATTGAATATTGATTGTTAAGCTATCAGGAGAAAACTTCATGAAGGTAATGAGATTGCACCAATTCTCTTTGAACTCTATTTCAGAACTTAGAGAAATGCACTGAATCAATGCCCATAACATGTTCCAAGGAAATATATGAGAAATTCCTGAAATTATGAACCTGAGTAAGCTGACAGCTTAATCATGCTAGGTCTCCCCAAACAGATACTGACTCACACAGGAAATTTAAGAGGAATCAGGGAAGCCGAAGAGATAAACTGGAAAGAGGACTCTTTAAAAAGAATAGTCTTCAGTCTCTTAAAAAAAAAAAAGCAGAGATACAGAGATTTGTATGTGAGGAGATGAATAATGGGGACAGTTACTTAGAGAAGGGAAGAGAGGCTTTACCCTCTCCACAAAGGTGAGAAGGGTGTGTGTATAACCTATGTATTTCAGAACAAATGTGAGCAAATAGCATACAGCTACAAGTGCGTCTAGATTAACAATCTACCAACAGGTCAT
The DNA here is from genome assembly GCF_017311325.1 of Ursus maritimus. Taxonomy (NCBI): domain Eukaryota; kingdom Metazoa; phylum Chordata; class Mammalia; order Carnivora; family Ursidae; genus Ursus; species Ursus maritimus. Next base: position 51,662,664 of record NW_024426552.1, read on the forward strand.
ACAAATGTGGAAAGCAGACCTCCTGGGTCAAAACAACGAGGATATAAGAATCAACAGCAATAGTGCAGATGAGATGGAACCCACCTCTGAAATGGTCCTTATACCCATGACCTCACTGTCAAACCTCCAATTGCTGGAACACAGTGAAAGCAATTCAAAATATAAGGAGTTTGGTAGCATGGCTGAGATGGTGAGTCACCTTGATATGCTGCTGACTTAAATTTGGTAGATATTATTTTCTTTCAATTCAACTTCTTGGCATAACTTATGCTCAGAGTTCTTGCAAGATGTGGTGCATGGAAACAAAAGGATGACAAATGATCCAGTATAATGTAACTTTGCAATAAAATCACAACCTAAAAATAATTCCCTAGAATTTTTAATATAGGACCTCTCTGGCAGTGTTGATCAGCCCAGAGATTACCTATGTATACAAAGTGACAGATGTGTAATGAAACTATGTTGGAAAGATATATCTGGGCTAGCAATCTTGATAATTCTATAGATGCTATAAATTATGACTTCATGAGCACTGTGTTTGCAGCTGGCACCCTATAGAGAGGCTTTGGTGGTGATAGTCTGGTTGAGAAGGGAGAAGTTGAACATATCCTTATTTAAATACTCCACTGTCATTTCTTCTATGGGGCCTTCCCAAACACTCCTGTAAAATTTAGGTGCCCAGTACTCACTTTTATCACAGAACTTGTCTGTGCATTAATTTATATAGTTTCTTTATTTTTTACATGTTTATTTTCTTTTTCACCTAATGGATGTAAAGCCATGAGACAGAGGAAAATAACTGTTTGAGAAGTAATGCAGCAAAATGATTAAGAGCATAGAATTGAAGGCTAAACACTAGAATTATAGCCTTGGGCACATTGCTTAAATTCTCTATGTCTCAGAGTTAATAATCGGATTAATACATTTAAAAATACACAATAACAAAATACATCTAATGGATAACTGCCATATAAATGTTAGCTTTTATTATTAACTGTCACCATTTTCTAATGCTGAGAACAGCAAATGAATGGATAAATATTCAAACACACAAATACACATATACACTCTACACATCCTACTTAAATGTGAAATATTCATAATCAGGTGTTCCCTTTTAAATAATTAAAACTATTCAAAGTACCTGTAAATGTCAAATATATACATGCAACAGAAAGTGCTATCATGAAGTCCAGCACTGCATTTGGCAACATGGGGACCCATGCTTCAACCAAATTCAAAGTTCCCCAACCTGTGGTCCTCAGTTACTGCAAAGCATCTTCAAGTCCATAGTGCACCAAATATAGTTGACTGACTAAATTCTGCTTGTATTTATTTGACTATTTTTTTAGATATATGTAGTTGTAATTAATGAAACACAAATTCATTTAAAATTATTGTTGAATTCAATGAAGTTGTCATTGTTCTGTTAGTTCCTCATTATTTTGTAGTTCCTTCCTTGTTTTGTAGTTCCTTAGCAACTGATTTAAAAAAAAAAAACAAACTAGTGTCTTTTGGGATTCTGAAAAGTTTGACATTTAAAAGGGAATCTTATACTTGGAAAGGTTGAGAATCGGAGGTCTAGGTCATGCTGCATCACTAAAATGCCAACTTGGTCTCTCCAAGCTCCTGGGCAAGCAGCAAAGGGCACTTGAGTCAAGGATATACAAAGACTAGAAGTGCTCCTGCTAAAGCCTTCGCTTCTAAAGGGCTCTGGGCATTGTTGCCTGAGTTTACCTACATTTGTGAATTCTGTTTCAGCAAAAAGGTCAGGCCTTGGTCAGAAATAGCTTAAATCGTTAGGAAAAAGTCTGCCTTTCTTTTTTAATATAAATAAATTGAGATTGAGAGAAGGTAGTTTACCATAAAACTTTTACTGTTAAAATGTTTCAAAATTTCCATAGTGTCTTTCTAAATATTTACTTTCATTAAGAGGCTCCTCGACTAAGTGTAAAATATTAGCAAATTCACCCACTAATCATCCACTGTCACTACGGCCACATTCCAATATCCATGCAACAAATACAGAAACCTGTAATCTGCAAGAGATACTGGAGGTGAAATGGTGAACACAGGAACATATTCAAGTGTGGAACTCCTGTATCAAGAGGAAGGCTCTGCTGTCCTACTCTTCTCCAGTTTTCTGTAGATTTCCAAATAAAGAATACTACTATCCAGAAGACGTAACAAAGCTCTGTGTTATCCTCTTTTTATCTATGAGCACAATAATAAAAGACAATGTAGCAGGTTATCTGCACCATGATCTGTGGTGGAACAGTGTAGGCAGAATGCGTGTTATGGGTTTATGAAATTGCATTTAATTTTTCTCCTTCTGAAAATAGAAGACCACATTTCCAAATTGCCCTTGCCATTGGGTCAGGGCCGTGTGATTAGTCTGCCTAGTGGGAATGTGAACAGAATTGATCAGTGTAAACTGTAGTCTGAAGAAGGCTGGGTATATGTCCCCTGCCGACTCTCTTCTCCTGAAACCATTTAAGACCTGCTGCTATATTAAGTCACTGTTATCTCATGTCCCAATTTGTTACACAGTTATACTTACCTGACCTAACTAATACACTGTGTTCTAAACAAGTTACTTTTCCAGATAAACTGAAAATGAGTCATTAGAGGTGCACTGGCTTTGGAGTTTGATAAACCTGTTTTTAGAAACCAAGCTCATATCTTGTGATTGAGATCTTTGGAAAGTTACATGACTTTTGAGTCTCAGTATGTTTTTTTCTATAAAATGTATAGCATATCACATGCTATGCTGGATTACTACACAAATTATCTTACGTAATAAATAAACGTGTGTGTGTGTGTATGCGTGTGCATGCGTGCCCGCACCTTTACACTCATCCAGGGAAATAAAACAGCTCGGTGAATTTGTATTTCTAACTTACATTTATAATGAATATAATTTAACCAGAAATGGATTAAATGCTTAGAATTTAGTTTTAAGAATAAAAGGAACCTGAAAAAAAATACCTAATCCCTTATTTTACAGATGGGCAAAGTGAGGTAGAGAGAAGTAAGTGGCATTGTCTATAATGACATGCTCTTCTTTCCATCATGCTGTGTGCTGCTGAATTAGATAAAATTTAAAAGTGTTTAAAAATTTAGTAAACTACTGTCCTTTGTGTTACAAACCATAGCATCAAAATGTGGAATTTAAAGTTATTCATCTGCAAATTTTATATTGAAATAACTCCTCAGTCTTGCCCAACCACACTGAAACTAGAGGCACAGATGTTTCAAGCAGTGTCAACAATGGTGACAATAAAGCAGCATTCCTTCATAGATGCAAAGCCAACTGGCCGGCGTGTCAATTGACTACAACTGTGGCTTCATTCGTGAACACTCGAGTAAATGAAGGCGTGTGAGGAATTCAGCATGGAGGTCAGGAGTATCCGGGCAGAGAGGCTCTGCTCTGAATTCCAGTTCCGCCACTTCCAATTCCAGGGCATGGGGCAGTTTCACCCCTTGTTAGCTTTAGAGCCCTCACTCTCCGTTTCCTCCCCTAGGACACTCAGTATTTGCTCCCTAGAATTTTTCTGAGTAAAGAGTTAATGTTTGTAAAATCATTTAGCACAGTGTCTGACAACTAGTAAGCATCCACTAACGATAATTATCATGATATGCACAAAACCCATTTCACTCAGTATAATCATACAATGGATATATCTGGGTATAAATATTCATACCCACATATATATTATGAATGAAAACATGTTACAGCTGTTAAATAATTTATTTTTGTACCTCTTTGGAAACGTTGCTGTAATTGAGTTACCACATAGAATTTCACAGTTGCAAAACATGAATGAGAGCCGATACTATATAATACAGATTTAAAGATTAAAATTTGTATAGACTAAATTTTCAAAAATATTTACAACGTTAACATAGCCTCTTGAAGCAACACATTCATTGGCATATGTTCTTCTTTGCCTTCTTAAGTAAAATATAGCCAATTTTCACATTTTTTAATTACTTACAATTATCACCACAACATCCATCAACCCTACACGCCATAGCTGCTGCTGGTATGGGATACAGAGAGTAAGGAGTATAGATCCAGACACATACTCAGATACTCGCTTTCTATATAAAGGAGATGATTAGCTTGCTTTTTGGTCGTTTGCATTCTTCCTATGAAATTGAAGCAAGTAATGCTGAGCCGTCTATTCTTCAGGGCAGTAGAACACTGCTAACTTTTTGAAGAATAAATTAATAAATTAAAGACTGAAGTAATCAGCCCCGAACTGTTTTACTTGCCCTCCAGAAAATTACCTCCTTTGCTTTTGCTTCCAGGATCTTTTGAATTGTCAGCACCATTCAAAACATTTCTTATGATTTCACCATGGATGTCATTTCTTATCATCTCTATTGCTTCTCACACTGCCCTCTCCATGCCTGAACCAAATGAACAAACTCGACTGTATAATTTTGAATTAGGGTCTGGAATAACTCTCAGCCCTGTAACAGGTCTGAGTTTCAAAATGCTTTTTTGCCTACTGAGCTTATTTCTTTCTCCACCCCAACCTTCAAAGTCCTTTCCATGGGAATGGGGGAACTGTCTCAAGCCCTGACTTACACCCCAGTTTTCTGTTAGGACTGAATCTAGCAGGGCGCCTGGGTGGCTCAGCCATTAAGCGTCTGCCTTCAGCTAAGGTCATGATCCCAGGGTCCTGGGATTGAGCCCTGCATCGGGCTCCCTGCTTGGAGGGAAGCCTGCTTCTCCCTCTCACACTCCCCTTGCTTGTGTTCCCTTTCTTGCTGTCTCTGTAAAATATAAATTTAAAAAATATTTTTTAAAAAAAGGACTGGATCTGGCTCTTTGGCCTGAACAATCACAACATCATTTTAAAACAAGCCCGTTTCCCCTAGAAGTTGGACCCTCTGTCCCTTCTGCCAACAGCTGGCTAGAATCCCGCCTTAACCCAGATGGACTCCCCCACTCCGGAAGCCACATGATTCCCGTCCACATGTCTCCAAGTAGCACTTCTGTGGAGAAACTCGGACCACAGGCCCCCACCACCTGATCTGAATCTCAGGATAGCAATTCAAGCCCAGATGGAGAACAAATTTGCTCCATCCCCTTGGTTCCTGAGTTAGATTCCTGCCACCATCCTTGTAGGAGAACCCTGTAGCTGAGCAGGTTTCCCTAGTGCTGGCACTGCCTGTTCCTGTCACATTTTCCTCCTGCTGGAGGACAAACAACTGAAGACTAATCATGTCACATGATCTGCCCTACTAAGTTTATTACAGTAGATGCTCTCTTCTTTCTCTCTGGCATCTTTCATTGATACAACGTCAGCGAAAAGAACCTTCAGATGTTCCCAGCATTAGTCTAGGATACTTTGGGCTTCTTTCTTTTTTTTTTTTTTTAATTTTTTTTATTATATTATGTTAGTCACCATACAGAACATCCCTGGTTTCTGATGTTAAGTTCGATGATTCATTAGTTGCATATAACACCCAGTGCACCATGCAACACATGCCCTCCTTACTACCCATCACCAGTCTATTCCATTCCCCCACTCCCCTCCCCTCTGAAGCCCCTCAGTTTTTTCTCAGAGTCCATGTCTCTCATGCATCATCCCTTCTGATTACCCCCTTTCTTTATCCCTTTCTTCCCTACCGATCTTCCTCAGTTCTTATGTTCTACATAGATGAGAGGAAATCATATGGATAATTGTCTTTCTCTGCTTGACTATTTCACTCAGCATTATCTCCTCCAGTGCCGCCATGTTGCAGCAAATGTTGAGAACGTTCATTTCGATAGCTGAGTAATATTCCATTGTATATATGGACACAATCCTTAATCCAGTCCTCTGTTGAAGGAGCATTCTGGTTCCTTCCACAATTTAGCTATTGTGGACATTGCTGCTATGAACATTGGGGTGCATATGGCCTCTCTCTTCACTACGCCTGTATCTTTGGGGTAAATACCCAGTAGTGCAATGGCCGGGTCATAGGGTAGCTCAATTTTTAACTTTTTAAGGGACCTCCCTGTTTTCCGAGTGGCTATACCAACCTTGCATTCCCAATCAACAATGTAGGAGGGATCCCTTTCTCCACATCCTCCAGCAATTGTGTTTCTTGCCTTGTCAATTTTTGCCATTCTTAACTGGCGAGGCTAAGGTATCTCAGTGTGGTTTTGATTTGAATTTCCCTTGATGGCTAATGATTTTGAACATTTTTTCATGTGTCTGTTAGCCACTTTGTATGTCATCATTAGAAAAAGTGCTCTGTTCATATCTTCTGCCCATTTTATGATTTGTTTATTTGTTTCTCGTGGTATTGAGTTTGAGAGTTCTTTGTAGATCTTGGATACCAGTCTTTTTATCTGTAGCATCATTTGCAAATATCTCTCCCATTCCTGGGCTGCCTCTAGTTTTTTTGACTCAAGTTTCCCTTGGCTGTGCAGGAAACTTTTTTAATCTTGATGAAGTCCCACAAGTTCATTTATCTTTTGTTTCTCTTGCCTTTGGAGATGTGTCATGAAAAAGGTTGCTTTTGGCTGATGTCGTAAAGGTTGCTGCCAATGTTCTCCCTCAGATTTTGACGGATTCTGTCTCACATCGAGGTATTTCATCGGCCCATTTGGAGTTTATCTTTGTGTATGGTGAGTGAGGTTCAAGTTTCATTCTTTTGCATGTAGGCCACCCTTCCCTAGCACTCATTTATTGAAGAGACTGTCTTTTTCCACCAGATGTTTTTTCCTTGCTTTATCAAAGATTAGTTGCCCAAAGAGCCGAGGGTCCATTTCCTGGGCTCTCTATTCTGTTCCATTGGTCTCATGTGTCTGTTTTTGTGCCAGCACTCATGCTGTCTTTTGATCACAGCTTTGTAGTACAGGCTCAAAACTCCGCATTGTGATAGCCTCCCAGCTTTGTTTTTCCTTTCAACAGTTCCTGGCGATTCGCACTTTCTGGTTCACCCCCATACAAATTTAAGGACTATTTGTTCCAGTTCTTTGAAAAATGTCATCGGTATTTTGATCGGGATAGCACTGAAAGTGTAGATTGCTCTGGGTAGCATGGACATTTTAAGTATGTTAATTCTTCCGAAACATCGACAAAGAAACAAAGGCTTTGAATGCCATACTCGATGAGTTGGACCTCATAGATATATATAGAACACTACACCCCAGAACCAAAGAATACTCATTCTATTCTAATGCCCATGGAACATTCTTCAAGAATAGACCATGTTCTGGTCACAAACAGGTCTCAACTAATACTAAAGATTGAAATTATTCCCTGCATATTTCAGGATCATACTAACGCTTTGAAATTGGAACTCAACCACAAGGAAAAATTTGGAAGAAACTCAAAACACTTGGAGACTAAGAACCTTCCTGCTCAGGAATGATTCGATAAACCAGGAAATAAAAAATCAATTTAAACAATTTATGGAGACCAACAGAATGAAACACAACAGTCCAAAAACTCCATGTGGATACTGCAAAGGCAGTCCTAAGGGGGAAATACATAGCCATCCAGCCAAAATTCAAAAGAATAGAAAATCTAAATGCAGTTTTTATATTCTCACCTCAAGAAGCTGGAACAGCAACAGAGGGACAGGCCACGCACGAGGAAGCAGTCTACTCAAGATTAGAGCAGAAATCAATGAATTAGAAAACCAGGAGTACAGTAGGAGCAGATCAAACAGAACTAGAAGCTGGTTCTTTCAGAGAATTAATAAAATTGACAGACCACTGGCAAGACTTATCCAAAAGAATAAAGGACCCAAATTAATAAAATTATGAATGAAAAGGAGAAGTCACAACCAACACCAATGAAATCGGAAGAATTATTAGAAACTTTTATCAACAGCTTTATGCCAATAAATTACAATCTGAAGAGATGAGGCTTTCCTTTCTGGAAACCTATAAACCACAAGACTGGAAACAGGAAGAAATTGATTTTTAAACAGGCCAATTAATTATGAAGAAGAATTGGAGTCAGTGATAAACAACCTAAATACCCAAAACTCCGCCCGAGTTTTCCTGGGGAATTCTACCAAACATTCAAAGAAGAAATACTTTTACATATTCTCCTAAAGCTATTTCAAAAATAGGAAACAGAAGGAAAGCTACTTCAAACTCATTCTATGAGGCCAATATTACCTTTGATCCCCAACCAGGTGCAAAGATCCCATCAAAAAGGAGAATTACAGACCAATTTCCTGTAATGAATATGGACGCCTAAAATCCTCAACAAGATCCTGGCTAATAGAATCCAACAGTACATTAAAAGAAGATTTATTCATCATGACCAAAGTGGGATTCATACCTGGGATGCCAGGTGGTTCAAACATTCACAAATCTATCAGTGTCTTAGATTTTATCCAGAAAGAAAAAATTCAAACATCATATGATTCTCTAATAGATGCAGAAAAGCATTTGACAAAACACAGCATCCTTTCCTGATTAAAACCCTTCAAAGTGCAGGATAGAGGGTACATTCTCAATCTCATAAAAACCATCTTATGAAAAGCCTACAGCAATATTTTCCCTACGGGGAAAAAGCGAAGCCTTTCCCTTAAGATCAGGAACACACAAGGATGCCCACTCTCACCACTATTACTCAACATATACTAGAAGTCCTTTTGCAACAGCAATCAGCAGCAAAAGGCGATCGCTGCTATCCAAATTGGCAAAGAAGAAGTCAATGTTCCTTCGCAGATGACATGATACTCTATATGGAAAACCCAGAAGAATCCATGCCTAGACTATTAGAAGTTATAGAGCAATTCAGTAATGTGGCGGGATACAAAATCAATGCTCAGAAATCAGTTGCATTTCTATACACGAATAATGAAACTGAAGAAAGAGAAATTAGGGAATCCATCCCATTTACAATAGCACCAAAAACCATACGTTACCTTGGAATTAACTTAACCAGAGACATAAAGGATCTATATTCTAGAAACTATAAATCACTCTTGAAAGACATTGAAGAAGACACAAAAAGATGGAAAAATATTCCATGCTCATGGTTTGGGCTTCTTTCTAATGCCCCATCTGCAACACGATATGAGATTATCTATAGTTACGATGCTGAGTTAAACAATAGTATTTGAATAAATTATCCTGTATAAAGCCTGTTTGTGACACATCCTATTAGTTTTCTCAGACTTCCATAACAAAATGCCACAGACTGAGTGGGTTAAGCAACAGAATGTGTTTTCTCACAGTTCTGAAGGCTGGAAGTCTAAGATCAAGGTGTTGACAGGTTTGTTCTCCTGGGGCTATCTCCTTGGCTTACACATGGCTGCTTTCTGGCTGTGTCCTCATATGGCCTTTGCTCTGTGCACATCCCTGACATCTCTCTGTGCATCCAAACTCACTCTTAGAAGGCTACCAGTCAGATTGAATTAGGGCCCACTCTAATGGTCCCATTTCAGATAAACTGCCTCATGAAAGCCCTGTTTCCAAATACAGTCTCATCCTGAGGTTCTGGAGTTTGGACTTCAATATATGGATCTGGGAGGAAGGAGGGACAATTCAGCCCAAAACACACGTGGAATAATACCTTCTTCACAAGGTGTCCTCAGTATACCACCTAGAAGAGTAAATCACCCATAATAGGCCTCTGTTAGATGTATGAGGTGGCTGAAAAACTATTTCATACTTCTAATCTTGACCTCACTGGGAATCTGTGAGATAAGACTGACAGCTGAAATGAGTAAAATTTTACATCACATCAAATCTGACTTCCTGAAATGGGTTGGACAATAGTAAAAACAGTTACTGTACCTTGATAAACCTACAGTTTCTAAATTACCTTTAATTGATGCTTCCAAAAGAAATACCTTGATCTCTCTATGCTCTGGCATGCTTTGTTATACTACAAAAAATTATATTCCTTTGTTTTAATACACATTTCAAATCGCCAGATGTTTTATGTTTTGCTGGCCCGGAGTATGGACAAACACAAGACGGCTCCCAGAAACACTGTGTTCACTAACAACTACTGGGGTCAAATTTGCCAAGAGCTGAGGGACCGTGGTTCATTTTTTACTGATAAAATGATCAGCAAATAGTCAGTATTCAAAAATGAATTCTGTGGGGGCACCTGGGTGGCTTAGTTGGTTAAGCCTCTGCTTTCAGCTCAGGTCCTGATCCCAGGGGGCCTGGGATACAGCCCTATGTCATGGGGCTCCCTGCTCAGCAGAGAGTCTGCTCCTCCCTTCCCCTTTGCCTCCCCCCCATTGTGCCCTCCCTCTCTCTCTTTCTCTCTCAAATAAAAAAACAAACTCTTTTCTAAAAAAAAATGAATTCTGTGAAAAGACTCATTTTTATTCTGTGTTTTTTATGGACTGATTTTTCTCCCTACTTGCCAGGCCATCTTACAACGCCAAAGGTTCCCACCACTGAATTTAATCATTCCAATTAGAGCACAGGCCAATCTTCGATGCGGAAGATTTTTAGAATCCAGCACTGCTGAGAAGGCTGTCTTGGGGCACCTGGCACAGAGCCCTCTGGGAACCAAGAAGGAGGGGAGCCCTCGATGCCAGTTCTTCTCTCCTACCATGTTCCTCAAGCTTGCCCTGTCTGTTCCCTTTCCCACTCCCAGTCTCTCCTGTCCGCATTGCTCCTACTGTTTCAGCTCTCTTTCTGGGCTCAGGCTGCAATGCATGTTTTCGTCACAGAGCTCTGCACACTGGTGGGAGGATATCTGGCGGACAAATTCTTTGCACTGAACTTGAACGGGCTGTTGAGTACTTTCTCTGTGAGTAAAGAAGCAATAGTGATACACTAAGAAGACACTTTGTTTTCCTGTTACCGTTGAAAGAGCACAGACTTCTATACAATTCTGTGTTGAAAGTATTTGTGGCTGTAGGTGGGGTGAAAAGCACAAGAGAGTCCAGAGAGGAGTTTCTGTTGTTGTTGTTTGGTTTTTCCTTTTTTTTTAAAGAAAGAAAATAGGGAAAGAGGGAGAAAGAAACCTGGAAGTTTTTCAGGCAGATGAGAGTAACAGTTGGTAGGGGGGAAAAGATTTAAACTATGCCCAAACACAATGGCATTCACTTCCAAAATTAAAATTGTCTGCTGATTATGGCTGAAAACCCACAATTCTTTTTTTTTTTTAATCTTATTTTCACTATCATAGTCTTCTCAAGCTGACATAATTACCTTTTGGGGTTTCATCAGCACTTGGCAAAATTACAGCATCTCCATTTCAAAAACGTTCTATTTCCAGAAAAGAACCTAAAGCCTCTTACTTTTTAACACATGGCAGGTGGTTAGCTGTTAACAACTAACTTCTTACCTAAAGAGTGACATAATTAGTCCAAGTATGTTACATTCCCATGGCTGGATGTCCTGTTACTGAATTTTTTTAAATCAGGCTTCATTTAATAATGAACTAACATTTTAAATGATTATTTATTCATAATTCTAGCCTCTTGCCAAATCTGCCTAAGGTTCCCTTTTACAGAAGAGCCGTCTGTTGTTCTCACTAGATTTCACCCTGCCAGCAGGTGACGGTCCATGTGAGGACAGACACTGGAGAAAAGACAAAGGGAAAGTATCAAAATAGATACGCTGTGTTTTTCTTGAAAGTGGTTTATCTTTTGATTTCATGTTCACATAAGGAACTAAAGAGTGTGGCTGACAATGCTGTGGGAAGTGTAAAGCTGAGTGAAGCACCAGGCTCCTTGATCCTAATGACACCCGAGGGTGGGGAATGGCTCACTATGGCTTCAGAGGAACAGGTGGTCCTTAGACTGTAGATTCAGAAGTTTAATTTTATCAACTCAGTCAGAGGGATCAGGTCTTGGCAAAGGAAGAAAACATAACCAAATTCTGAATAGGTTGCTTTATCAACCTGATGCCAACTGGTTAATTTACAATGAGAAACATGCTTTTGGATTTAAGAATAGTCTCCAGAATGTAGGCAGTTTTCAAAAAACAATAACTGCTTACCAAAATACAACTATCTGAGTAGGAACTCAGCAAATGGGGTCATAATGTAAGATAAACCACAGCACCTGCTCATTGTACGGCTTATGACACTCTACACCAGGGTTGGCAAGTTTTTCCCTGCAAGGGTCCATGAAGTAAATATTTCCAGACTCTGCCACAACTTTCAACTCTGCCTTTGCAGCGTGAGGCAGCACGGAGAAGGGAGTAAACAAATGGGCAAGGCCATTTCCCAGCAACACTTCATGCACAGCACAGGCAGCAGGCCACATGGGGCCCAGCCCCAAACTACAAGTCATGTGCACGCTCATCTGGGAGAGTCATAGGACTCCCTGAGGTGCCACCTATTTTATGGGTGAAAAACTAAGGTTCAGAGAAATGGACTGACTTACTGGAGGTGACCCATGTAAATAATGAATTCATCAAAACAGAACTTCCTATTTCAATTCTGATTCTACTACATCAAAGTTGGGAAGTCTGAGGGCTAGTTCACTGAAGCAATAGTAAAGTCTTATTAATTCTTCTTAATTCAAATTTTTTTCCTAATCTCCAGGTTGTGCTAGTTGATTATTATTATCATTTCCCCCTAAGAGTGGAAGAGAAATGCCAACATTTTACTTCTCCAACTATTACTTTTCCAAACCCTATGAGTTCATAGTAATGGCAGAGATGGCAACCTTTCCTTACAATGTGATTCAGCTACACAAATGAAATAGGTTCTTCAATCTCTAAAACTGCATTTATCTTTTTTACAACAACTAACTATACTGGGTAGAATTTTTCAACTAGACAGTTAAAATATTTCTGCCTCTTCTGGTTTCAACAATCCTTATTCAGTCTTTTCAAAGTTAAACTCCCTATTGGGGCTTTTTTTTTTTTTTTAACTTTTTTCACATTTTTCAGTCTTTTTAGGTAGATGCTTACTTTTTTAGATTTCACTCCTTACTCTTCTCAAGTTTATAAGGATGTGTAAGGAAAGCTGACCTTGTCCTCACAAACATGGGTGAGACACACGTGAGAGAACACTGAGGAGATGGACTGTTCCTCAGATCCATGAGGTATTCCCTGGGTCTCTATAATCGTTGAGCAGAATATATGGACCAGTCTGCTCCTCAGGCTAGTGACTGCCGATGTAGAGCTGACTGCACCAGGCTTTTAGGGTGATATGCTGGCACCTCTACTAGAACGTATAGCACCATTTTCAAGGTCCTCACCTATGGCGGCCACTTTGTCTTAACCTCAGACCCCTGCCATTGCAACATCTTTTCATCACTTCACTGGGATCTCAGAATGCCCTGCAAACCATCTCTCTTGCTGCCTTATGACAAGGACATGCATAACCCCCGCATGCTGCGTTGGAAGTGTCTGAGCACTAGACTCCCCAATGAGGCTTGAAGACTTCCATCCTGTACACCCAGGGAAGCATGACCAGCCTGGACGAACTCAGGCCCCTCACACCCATGTGAATATACCCAATGTCAACTTCCTTTTTTCAAATGTAGGCAGATCATAACAGCCCTTATTGCTGATCCACTCAACCTCCTCTCTGCCCTTTCTCCTGCTCTCCTCTCCCCATCAACTACCAAGGCTTAAAAGCAGCCATTTACCCCCACCTCTGTCCCTGATTGATAAGGACCCCCTGAAAGTGGAAATCTATAATCAAGTTTGTAAGCCTCACTCACCTCTTGAGGAGATTGGAAAAAAAAAGAAAAAAGAAAACCTAGAAAATCATCTTGTTTTAACAAAGCCTGGCTTTCAAGATTATTGTCTTCTGTAAATTTCTATTTATATCAAATGCTGACTGTTAACTCACTTTCTCTTTGATTTCCCTTTCTAGCATTCTCAGTCCTTCCCCATTGTAGATATATTCCTAAAACTCAATAGGAAATTAAATGTGGATACACATTTAATGCACGTACACACATTTTATGAATATAAATTCTATCATACATTTACCATTACGGTACCTCCCACAAGACTCACATATTTTTATAATATTAAATTCTCATATTCCTAAAACATTTATTGTTCATGTTAAGTTGTTTCCTAATGACCCCCCCAAAATAAATCTGTAAGTCATCTCCAAAAGGAGAGTTGCACTGCAGAAAGAAATCTTTTCCTAATTCATGGATTCTTTCAACAGCACTAAGAGAACACTTCACATTTTCACCTCTTCAACAGATTTTGTTTGGATTCTAGCCTTTACTCCATGGATTTCTGCAAATAGATTGGGGGATGGGGTAACATGTCTGGAAACTATTATGTAAGATGGCAAGGTAGCATACTAAGAAGTACCTTTGGAATCTTTACATTCCCATACCCTAGATTAGAATTCAGGCCACTGAATTAACACATGGTACTTTGCAAAAACCAAAAAAATCAAAATTTCAGGTCTCTAAGTGACAACAGGTCACCCTGTCTCCTTAACTTTCTCGAGTCAAGACGGAAATAATTTCCTCCTGCATCATAACAACCATCGACTTTGATCCATTCTATCATTTGACTTCAATATGCAAAAAGTTTATTTTGCAATTGTAGTTTCCCTTTTTCCAAAAGCATGTTAGTTTATCCTCTTACTACTTTATTAAATGAATAAATCAAATGTAATCTCGGCATACAAATGAACAATCACACATATGTTTTATGACATATCCAGCATGCTATGAAGAACTGGAATTAGAATCCAGTTTCCTAAGTCTAGGACTAGCTCATTGCCATCATCTCAAAATCATTCATCTTCTTACATTTTTTTCAAAAGTTTTTCGTTTACCACATAAAGAATTATTACCAAAAGCTATCTAGTCTGCTCTCATCTCTCTTTTCAAGTCCAATTTCAAATGCTAATATAGGAGATAGAACTGCTACATTACAGGCTAAGCATTTGATAATTTTACTGTGAAGTTTTCTTTGGGGCATCATGTGACTATGTTATATTCAAATCTGTGTCATTAGTCATGTGGTAATGAGTGGTTAGGCCTAGTTATATTTCTAATTAAAGTTTTCTTTATAGCTCATTTTTCTGACCTTTCGATCAATTTTGTGAAATCTGAGCCTTTCCAACAATCTTATTCATTAGATGAACTCGACAGTGTCATAATGTTTTAAATACTGCTTCATATTTTGCCCAAATATGCCAATTAATCCAATTTTATTTTTCGTTTATTACT